>NW_022680710.1:0-79075 GCF_009764315.1 Trachypithecus francoisi | reverse complement strand
TGGGAGGCAAGAGCATGAGGAGCTGGTGTCTGTGTCAGATTTGTACCTGCGGGTAAGACCTGGCTGGTGTAGTGGCGGGCCGGGGCTTGGGAGCCGACCTAGGGCCTACGTGCAGGGAGCCGGCTCCTCGGGAACCCTGAGAATGGCCGTCCCCCGCAGATCAAGGGACGAGGACGCAGCGACATCCCCACTTATCCCGCTCCACGAATACTCGCTCCGCACCCGCCGGCTACCTGGGGGTAAAACATTTCTTCGTAGCCCCTGAGACTCCCAATCAAGGATGCAAAGTAAAATGCCACCCAGGCCGGGTAAATAATATATGTGAAGCAGCGACGGGATATAATAAGACTGATGAGTAGTGGGATGTGATCCGACTGGGAGAATGCATTTCCACGTCATCCCCCACCACAAAGGTAAGAAAGAACGGTGCTGAAGGCCCTGAGTCTGCAACCCATATCACACTTTCTTTCATCTGCTTTCTGTCCTCCCAGCCAGACCATATTCCCATTCCCGTACAGGCAGCAGTTCCTTGGGATCCGCCTGACTGAAAAGGCAGTACAGTAGTCCCCACCCTGAAACCTAGAATCCAACTGAGTCCTGCCTAACAAACTTCCATCACCTAGAAACAGTCTTCTCCTTCCTCAGCTTCACTGTTGCCCCAGGGATTAGATCATTAGTTGCTAAGTAAATATGAACGTGTCAATCCCTTCCTATTTGGAATCCCCTTCAAAGAAAACACCTGCATGTTGATGGAAAGCAGTTTTTTTGATAGTCTCATAATAAACACAGTTTGTAACTTTGGGTGTATGAATCTGCAGACTGGTGTGCAGGAGAAAATTTTTACTTTTTTCCTAATTTACATTCAATGCAAGTTCCTTTCTCATTCAACTGTTAGGAAATTCAGTCTTCATTATGTTGAGGGCTACCCTTGGAATGGTGTGATTTTACTTTTTCTTTGTTTTTGGTTGTGGTTGTTTTGTTTTTTAAGGGTTTTATTTTTATTTTTTGATAATGCAATAAATACACAAGAGGTGTCATAAAAATCCATAATACTGTAAAATATCTATAATATTATAAAACACCTTCATAATTCTATCTTCCACAGATAACAAATGTTCTTTAAGACTTGTTTTACATGTGCATTGATTTTTTTTTTTTTTTTTTTTGAGACAGAGTCTCACTCTTTCGCCAGGCTGCAGTGCAGTGGCGTAATCTCAGCTCACTGCAATCTCCGCTTCCTGGGTTCAAGCAATTCTTCTGCCTCAGCCTCTCGAGTAGCTGGGATTACAGGCTCATGCCACCACACCCAGTTAATTTTTGTATTTTTAGTAGATCTCCTGGCCTCGTGATCCACCCGCCTTGGCCTCCCAAAGTGCTGGGATTACAGGCATGAGCCACTGCGCCTGGCCTGCATAGATTTAATTTTTTTTTAAACAAAAAAGAGAATATTCTGCGCATACTATTCTACAATCCAGTTTTTTACTATTTATAATCTCACCATCTTCCAGTGACTATGCATAAAGGTCACTCTCATTCTCTTAAATAACTGTATACTATTAGCTTATATGATATATTGGTCAAGGTTCTTAGTTATGGATAACATAACCTCCTTTCGTTAGTTTAGGCAAAAAGGAACTTATTAAAGAGTGTATATATATATATAGTTCACTTGGAAGAACTTAAGAAATCATTTTCAAAATAAGCTTCCAGGAAAAACTTCCAAAAATTTTACCACAAAACAGGACTGACAAGAGGCCACTGCCTCTGCCATAATCAGAAAATTGCAACAGAGCTGGAGACTCTAGAATCACTCATCTCTTCCATGGTCAAGAAGCTACCAAGTTAGGAAACCAGCTCGTAAATCAAGATGCCACCTAACAATTTCTAACTCCAATCTCTTGTTGCCTCTATTACGTTCATGCAAGCAAAATAAATGTTGTGCCTTGACTCTCTCCTTATGTAGCTCTGTTCTGAGTCAAAGTATCATGTGAATACATGTAGCAGGTGAAACCTAATTTGTATGTGAAACCTTTCTGCAAGAGCCTGGGAAATTCCCTATTAGTTTTTCAGCTTCTATAGTGTAACAAGACACTAAATTGTTATGAGACACTTAATTGCTGTGCTTCCACCACATAGGGATAGACCATTATTTATAGATTGTTTTTGTAAACACCATTACAGAGGAAACAGTTTTTGGGTTTTTTTTGTTTTTGTTTTTGTTTTTTTTGAAACTGAGTCTTGCTGGGTCACCCAGGCTGCAGTGCAGTGGCACGATCTTGGCTCACTGCAAGCTCCGCCTCCCAGGTTCACACCATTCCCTTGCCTCAGCCTCCCGAGTAGCTGGGACTAGAGGCACCCGCCACCAAGCCCAGCTAATTTTTTTTATATTTTTAGTAGAGACGGGGTTTCACCCTGTTATTCAGGATGATCTCGATCTCCTGACTTTGTGATCCGCCCGCCTCAGCCTCCCAAAGTGCTGGGATTACAGGCGTGAGCCACTGCACCCAGCCCAGTTTTTGGTTTTTCAGTAAAGCTCTAGAATTTAGAAACTGTGAGTTTATTGGAGGTCTCTGATTAAAATGCAATTACAACACAAAATGTTTTTTGAGGTTAATCTTTCCATTGATTTTTTACACAGGTGACATCATTATCCACATGGAATCACAAGGACCTATGAAAATTCGGGGGTGTTTTGCCCTACAACTGAATATTTGGAAAAATATCCTATGTATGACAATGTTCTTCCAGCTCAGAGTCTTAAACGCAAGCAAGAAATTTAAGCATGCCATGGTAAAATGGAAGGAATAACTACAGTTAAGTAAATATTTAGTAACTATTTGCTTTACTTATTTTTCTCCCAACTCTTCTGGTGTCAATAAAGTTTTCTAGCTATTTAAATTACTGTTTAGTTGATGTAAGTTGAACCAATTTAATAGGCAACAGACTAGTTAAGTCACAACTTGAAAAAAAAACAAAAATACGAATTAAGTTAGGTTAACAAAGTGTGAGAAGAAAAAAGGGATATAAAAAGTTCTATTTTTTTTTAACTTCCTAAAATATCTCATATTTATCTACTTTCCACTGTTACCACCATGTAGACCAGGGTGTTTTATCTTTTGGCTTCACTGGGCCACATTGGCAGAAGAATTGTCTTGGGCCACACATAAAATACAATAACACCAACCATAGCTGATGAGCTTAAAAAAAAAAAATAAAAATAAAAAAAAAATCACAAGAAAATCTCATAATGTTTTAAGAAACTTTATGAATTTGTGTTGGACCTCATTCAAAGCCGTCCTGGGCCACATGCAGCCCATAGGCTGCAGGTTGACAAGCTTGACCTAGAGGAATGCAGTCACTTTATAATAATATCTGAATCTACTCTAGTTTTTGCAGTTTGATCTGTTTTCAATACTTCAGCCTGCCCAAATGATTTTAAAATGCAGACCAAACCCTATCACTTCTTTGCTTAAAATACTCCTAAACTTTCCCATTGTGTTTAACACAAACCAGACTCCTTATCAAAACCATGTGCGGGCATGGTTTGCTCACTACTTAATGTCTGGACGGAGGAAGAGGGAAACAAAGAACAAAGGTGACTAAGATGCCGTACTTCCGGGTTCTTCATCACCAACTTTCCCGCGCCTGGGGAAGACACAGGTCAACTGTGCAGGCGCAGCATGACCTCCCACAGAGGAAACCAAAGCCTACCTGGCCACGCCCAGGCAGGGCCCTCCACCTGCCCACATCCCGCCTACGGCCCTCCCACTCCCAGGCCCAAGACATAAAAGCCGCTCCCCTTAGGCAGGCAGCGCAAACTTCCTCGGCCCCCTCCTCAGACGCGGACCTGGGAACCTCCCCCGAGAGGGCCAGAGCGACTTCCTCGGGCTCCGCTGCTGGAGACCAGTGAACCTCGCCTCCTCTTTCTATACATTGGCCACCTAATAAAGTTTCCTTTTTTATCCTGCCTACTTGCCTTTTCCTCTGGCACCGGCTCTGGTAGTCACATAAAACAAATCACTTAATTCTCTAATTCATTTTAACTATAGTGCCCTTTTCACTTTTATGCTCCATCCCATGGGCCATTTTTCATTTCCTTGAAAGTGCCAGGTTTCCCTTATCTCAGAGTCTTCCAAGATACTATTTTCCCTACCTGCAATTTTCCTTCCCTCTCTTAGCTCATTCAATCTGTAGATCTCAACTAAATTATCACTTGAATAAGCTTCTCTGACACTTCATCCAGTTTTCAGATTAGGTAAAATTCTTCTATGTAAGCTCCCAAAGTACTGTCCTGTTATTTATCATTAGATTGGTTTCAGTGTTTCATGAAAGCAGGAACTAAGTCTTTTGTTATCTCAGCATTCTATTTTTAGAAAACTAATATCAATGCCTACTAGCACGTAGTAGGTTCCCAGTATTTGTTCAGTGAGTGATGAATACAAATCTTCTTAAGCCTATACTTTTCATTTGGACTGACCTTTTTTGATCTGTATTTTTGTCAGTTAGGTGGATTACGTATTATATTTACTCGTTATTTTATTTAAACTGTTAATGTATATACTATATTCAAGGTACAATCTTGGTGTTAAGTATAAAAATGTCAGTAAGTTTATGAACCCCAATATCTGAGATAGGTCTCAGTTAATTTAGAAAGTTCATTTAGCCAAGGTTGAGGGTGCGTGCTGGTGACACAGCCTCAGGAGGTCCCAATAATATGTGCCCAAGGTGGTCAGAGCACAGTTTGGTTTTATACGTTTTAGGGAGACACACATCAATCAACATATATGTAAGATGAATATTGGTTCCTTCCGGAAAGGCGGGACAACTCAAAGCTGGGAGTGAGCTTGCAGGTCATAGGTAGATAAGAGACAAATGGTTGCATTCTTTTGAGTTTCTGATGAGCTTCTCCAAAGGAAGCAATCAGATATGCATTTATCTCAGTGAGCAGAGGGATTTGAAGAGAATGGGAGACAGGTTTGCCCTAAGCAGTTCCCAGCTTCACTTTTCCTCTTAGCTTAGTGATTTTGGGGCCCCAAGATTTATTTTCCTTTCACAAGTTGAAGTTCCTGCTTCCTAGTGACTTGTACATCATATTTGTATAATTTAGAGTTTTAAAAATGCTCTGTAACAGCTTTAGATTTTGGTGTTAGCCATTTTCATTTCAGATGCAGCTCATTCTTATATAGCAAAGATACAAACTTTCTTTTCTTTATTATTTATTTATTTTTTTATTATTGTACTTTAAACTTTCAAACTTTTAGTCTAATATTTCTATTTTTAACATTTCAGGCATTCCTTGCAGTAATAATACTTTGGTGACTCTAGTTACTTGTGTAGGTGTATGGCTCTTCCACAGATGGAAGATTTTACTTAAGTCCTCAGATTTTGGTATGCAGTAGTGCCATCTAGAAGTGTTACAATTGCAGATTCCAGATCTCCATCTAAAAGAGCCAGTAGATAATAGAGTGGGTCTCAGGAAACTGCATTTTTAACCAGCATTGCTAGTGATTCTGTTGCCACTGATTCAGTGCAGTAGGTCAGGAACTGGACTGCTCACTGAGGATGACATGGAACATAAAACAGAGACGGTCTTTGCTTTACTGTTATTTATAGTGTTGTGGGAAAGTCCAGATATGAAACTAAGATAATTATGGATTATAATAAGTGAGATGAGGAAATTCAATAACTGGTTGAGACTGATTAAATGGGAATGGTTGCTCTTTTTTCTTCACTTTATTAATATTTCTTTCTTGATGCCTTAATGGTTCATATTAGAGATTTGAAATAAATGTTACAATATTTGTGTTTATTGAACAAAGATTTTGCTTTTAACCAGTTCTAAATGTAGAAATTGAGAAAATTTAACCTGCCATATCTTTCTTTTAAAAGGCAATTGCTTTTCAATTCTGAATTTCCCCAGTTGACTTATTCAAATAAGCCTTAATAATTGAAAAAAAAAAGCACGAAATGTCCCAAAGGTCCAAATATACCAATAAAACTAAAATATTCATTTTTTAAATTGTCATCTCTTCACTTAGTATGACATTGAATCTTTTCTTTGTATTTTCACTGGGAAACTAGCAGTATTTCTAAGAGTCATATCTAGGAGCTTGAAACTCTTGCTTGACTCCCTCATGTTGACTGTGTTGACTATGCAGTAGAAAGTGGATTTATCTGTACAAAAAAAGAAGCATTCTGTACCTTTGTATAGTACAGGAAGTGACTGTGTAAAGAGGTGTCTGAACTTTTACAAGATTTTGGATCCTTTATAGCAGTACTGTTATAGCTCACTTAGATGACTGCCAGAGTTGGCAGGAAGCCTGCCCTGAAGGAGTAGGATTCTAGACACATCAAATGTTTTAGGATATATCAGATGAATAAGACTGCATTCACCCTCTACTACTACTCCATAGAGAGCAGCTTTGGGTTTGGAGGCATACTTTCTAACACTTAACTAGTCTAACCGGAGAAACTGAGAGTTCTAAGCTTTTGCTTTGCTTTTCTCTTCCGGATTCTCTCACTTCCTGACTGCATTTTAGCCTATTCCCCTCTAGCTTGTATTTAGGAAGAGCGAAGAACAACTCACATGTCTTGAGAAGCAGAGGTATGTGATTTCTACTACTCTTCATTTGTTAAATAAAAAAGTTATTAAGCATTTATTAAGCATCAAGCACTATACTAGACACCTGGGATATAGTGGTGACCAAAAGCAGTCATGATCTCTGTGCTGACAGATGTTGCAACCTATTAGAGATGGCAATCAAAAACATTACTCAAAATAAGTCTAAAATTACAACAATGATGAAATCTATGAAGGAAAGGCACAGGTATCTTGACAGCCAGAATAAGAGTTTGACTTTATCAGGGGAATAAGAAAAATGAGTCAAAACCTGAAGGATGTTAAATTAACTGGATTAAGAGGGGGAAGGAAATGCATTTCAAGCAGAGAGAGAGAGAGTAGCATGTAGCAGGAAGGAGCGTGTAAGGGAGAAAATTATCAAAGAGGGCCAGCTGGAGCAGAGAAAGCAAGAGGAAGCACAGTGAGAGCTGAGGCTAGTGAAGGAGACCAGGCAGAGCCTTTAAGCCATGTTCAGTGTTGTCTATGTCCTTACGGTAATAATAAGCCACGAAGGTTTTTCTGCTTTGTTTTTTGGTAGAAGGTGAAGTTGGGGAGGAAGGAAGTTAAGGAAGAGGCTAGGGAGATAAGGGCAAGAATGACCTGATCAGATTTACATGGGAAAGAATTACTCAGGTGCCATGTGGAGCAAAGATTGGAGGGAGAACTAGAGTGGATGTGGGTAAATGAGTTTTGAAAGTTATTAAAGTGATTCAAATGAGCTGTTGCAAAAACTTTGCATATTATGGTAGTGGCAGATGTGGAGAAAAGTGGTTAGATTTGAGAGAGATTTATGAGGCAAAATTGACAGTAGTTGATGATGGACTAGATAGGGGAGAGAATTGAGGTATGAAGGGTGAGTCCTAGATCTCTGACTATGTGTCTGAAGCGATGGTGATAGCGTTCACTTAAATAGAGAACAAGCAAAAAGGACCACATTTATTAAGGGGAAATAACGAGTTGATTTGGGACATATTAAGTTTTGAGTTGCCATTGAATATCCAAGAGACCATCATAGATGCTGGTATGGAGCTCAGAGAAGAGGTCTAAGCTGAGATGTAAATTTGAGGGTTATTTCAATCTAGGTAGTAATCGAAGCTGTGGGAGTAGAAGAGTTATCCTCAGGAGTGAACAGTGAATGAAAAGAAGTATGTGTAGGTAGGTCCAAGTCTTGAGGAATGCTGACATGTATTTAATGACCGAGTAAAAATAGATGAAGTTGCATAGGAGACTGGCAAGAAATAATAAGTCAGGAAGAGAAAGTTTCCTAGAAACAGACAGTGTGGACAATAATGTCAGTTACTGCTGGAGAGGTCAAGTAAGATGAGGATTGAAAATGTTCCATGAATTTAATCACATGGAAGACATGGTGAACCTTAGAGCTGTATTAGGGAAGTGACAGTCCTGGAAACCAGATTGAAATGGATTGGAAGTGGTGAGAAAACAGTTAATTAGTCTAAGAAGTTATGTTGTGAATAGAAGAATTCAGTGAGGGGTTTGGGTTCTTTGGAGAACTTACAGACATATGCAACAAATATTGATTAATACAAGATAGTTTAGTCACAAAATGAGTGATGTGCCAATAGAGTCCAGAAGAAAAAAGCAATCCATGAAGTCTTGGGGTAGTAACAGTAGTGGCTACCATATTGATCTTACTATGTACCAAGCAGTTTTAAAAGCGTGTGTGTATATCCTTAAAAACAACTCTGTGAAATAGAAGATATTATTGTCCCATATAATATATAAAGAAACTGGGGCATAAACAGGTTAATGAAGTTATCCAAGGTCTTGCAACTAGTAAATGACAGAGCCAGGATTTGGACGTAGGCGGTCTGATCAGTCTAAGTTTGTGTTCTCCATTCCTCAGTTTTTACCTCAGTGTCTACAGTACTACCTCTGTCACATAATGTTATATAGCGCCCAGGTTGGCTGCATTACCAGCTGGCATCCATCCATGACAAGGAATTCTGGGAGATCCAAAGATGAGGAACATTCACATCTATAATCTGAATGTGATTTATGTCTAAAAACTAGAGTTACTAATCATCTAACAATAAGTGAGAAAACAGCATTAATTCAAAAAGAAGAAAGTATGCCAAAATAGTTTGCTGGAGACTTTAGGATGAATAAGGACTTTGTCAAAGTGGACTCAGGGGGAATATATCTTTTAAACTTTTCAGGTTTAGTAAATTTTACCTGAAATTTCCTTCCAGGTTAGAAAAAAAATCAATTACTTGAGGATATTGTTTACTGAAGATCCAATTAACCGGGATCTATTGTAATGATGTTTTCAAAACTAGGATTTTTGATATATTTACTTTTCTCAAGATGTTTAGTCACTGGATAGGACTTTATAAGAAATTCAGTTACTTCTTTCAAGTAGTTTATCAACTATTACCATTTTAATATCTTCTCAGACTTTTCAAGGAAAAAAAAGCCTTGACATTTTCCATATTTCATTGAAATAATTAGAAATAAAAGAACTTGTGAGGCTATGTTTCAAATTTATATATTTCAGGTTGGATTATCATCCTTATGAAATAGTTAAACAGCCTCGCCATGTGCCAGAAGAATATAAACCAAAACAAGGGAAGATTGATCTTGGTACTACCTACAAACGGGATTTTAATTCATACAAAGTGCAGCCTGTGGCAATAGTCTGGCCTTTGGAGAGACAACAAGTTAAAAAAGGAAAGTTGGACACTGTCCCAACTTATAAAGGTAACTTGCCATTTCATAAATGAAGGAGCCAAAAAACTAAAATTCACTTCCAGCTTTAACATCTAATATCAAATTATAACTTTGATGCGCTGCCAAACTTAGACTCCATGGCTTAGGAAAGAACATTTCTCTCTTTGGCAAAATAGTATTGTATAGTAACAAAAGAAAATAGACCATTTGTTTGATTGAGAGGTAAAAGACCCACATTCCCATCCAAATTCATCTACTTTATTAGTTTTCGCTGTCTCAAAACATGAAAAACAAAGGATGCCATTAAACAGGCATTATGTCACATTTGTCACTTCATGTCACATTTAGTTGGCATTGTTATTTTCTTCCCATCCTAGAAAAAGTTGAAATGCTTCCGAGAGTATTGGGATCTTTGAGGTCAAATAAATAGCAATGCTTTTCTCCATTCAAGTCCTGAATCAACCTATAAAGCAAAAGAGTTATCAGATGGAGAAGCAAAATGTTACTTTTACACTGATAAAGGACAAAATAGAGAATGAAGGTTTCATCTGTAAGCAGGCAATTCCTGATACTGAACCTCAGAATTAGATAGGCTTATCGACCCCATGATAGACAGTGCCAAATGGGGTCCTGCTCCTCTAAGAATTCTGGCATAGTGAAAGAGTGAGAATACTTTCTCTTTGCAGGCAACTGACTTAGAGGAGTACGAGTTGAGCCATGTATGTTTTTCTTTCCAGAAACCTGTTTTTTTGTTGTGGTTGTTTTTGGGTTTTTTTGAGACAGAGTCTTGTTCTGTTGCCCAGGCTAGCATGCAATGGCATGATCTTGGCCCCCTGCAACCTCCACCTCCTGGGTTAAAGCAATTATCCCACCTTAGCCTCCCAAGTAGCTGGGATTACAGGTGCACACCACCACACCCAGCTAATTTTTTGTATTTTTAGTAGAGATGGTGTTTCACCACGTTGGCCAGGCTAGTCACAAACTCCTGACCTCAAGTGATCCACCCACCTCGACCTCCCAAAGTGCTGGGATCAAAGGCGTGAGCCACTGCGTCTAGTACAAAAACCTGATTTTAAAATATTCTAGTACTTTTGAGGAGTGGGGTCTTTGTTTTTTTTAAAATAGGCTTTTTTTTTTTTTCCAAAATGGAGGCTTACTCTGTTGCCCAGGCTGGAGTACAGTGGTGCAGTCCTGGCTTGCTACAACCTCTTTCTCCTGGGTTCAGGCAATTCTCCTGCCTCAGCCTCCTGAGTAGCTGGGATTACAGGCATCTTCCACCACACCTGGCTAATTTTTGTACTTTTAGTAGAGATGGGGTTTCACCATGTTGGCCAGGCTGGTCTTAAACTCCTGACCTCAAGTGATCCATCCGCCTCAGCATCCCAAAGTGCTGGGATTACAGGCGTGACCACTGCACCTGTCCTAAAAATAGGCTATTTTAGGCTTATTTTGATTTTGATTTATGATAGTAGGTATTATTTTCATATCTTTTTATTAATAATGTAATTACATATATAGGATTACATTACTTCCATTGGTTATGTAAAATAGCTGAATGAATATGTCCTAATATAAAACACTTTTGTAAGAGTGATACCATCAATAATCAAAGTAATGATTCATACTTTATTTAGGTAATAGTTAAATGCATACTTTTTCTTTAAATTTTGTGCTTACCTGTTCAACAAGTAACTAAAGTGCAGGATATCAATATACTTTCATCTATAAGCCTACCCATTAGAGAGGTCAAGAAAATGTTTTTTCTGTTTTTTAAATCTTTGAGCACATAACATACTACACAAAGAACAAATTGTGAAGACTATATGAATGTTGAAGAAGTATAATTAAATGTAGCATAGAGCAATTGCTGATATAGATTGATATGCACAGGAGAAAATGTACTTGTAAAATTTGACATAAAGAATAATTGCTGAAGATGAATTTGGTCTTTTTGCATTTGTTTGTTTTTTGAGATGGAGTCTTGCTGTGTCACCCAGGCTAGAGTGTAGTAGCACGATCTCAACTCACTGCAACGTCTGCCTCCCGGGTTCAAGCAATTCTCCTGCCTCAGCCTCCTGAGTAGCTAGGATTACAGGCACGAGCCACCACGCCCGGCTAATTTTTATATTTTTAGTAGAGACAGAGTTTTACCATGTTGGTCATGCTGGTCTTGAACTCCTCACCTTGCGATTCGCCTGCCTCGGCCTCCCAAAGTGCTGGGATTACAGGCATGAGCCACAATATTTGGTCTCTTATACAATCATATTAAGATTTTCTTTTTTTCTACAAGATCCATAAGAAATATACCAGTAATACTGTTACTGTTGTCCCCTGATGCTGGGAACAGGTACACACAACACACACACACACTTATACCAACACTACTAGCTTTCCATGACCTGAATTTCCTGAAGATTCCGATACTTCCACTCCTATGGTTGTAGTTCAAGGATAAGGAATTTTGAGTTCCTCTGGCATTCTCACTACTGAACTTTCTTAGTCAGCAAAGGTGATGTTTTGTATTTCAGGTTTTCAGGCATGAGACAACAAAAACACTAAGAGCCAAGGTTCTACTTCTATACTCTGTATGATTGCACTGCAGGTTTTGTAGATAACCTGTTTAAGAACAATTATGCAGCTGAAGAGAAGTCACAGTGGGAAGATACTCTCACTGTCTTCCTTTGGGAGACCAAGGTGGGTGAATCACAGGGTCAGCAGTTCGAGACC
The DNA here is from genome assembly GCF_009764315.1 of Trachypithecus francoisi. Classification (NCBI taxonomy): domain Eukaryota; kingdom Metazoa; phylum Chordata; class Mammalia; order Primates; family Cercopithecidae; genus Trachypithecus; species Trachypithecus francoisi. The sequence continues at coordinate 67,041 of NW_022680710.1, read as the reverse complement.
CGCCTGGCCAACATGGTGAAACCCTATCTCTACTAAAAATACAAAAAATTAGCTAGGCGTGATGGTAGGCGCCTGTAATCCCAGCTACTCAGGAGTCTGAAGCAGGAGAATCTCTTGAACCTGGGAGGTGGAATTGCAGTGCGCCAAGAATGCACCACTGCACTCCAGCCTGGGCAACAGTGCATTACTCTGTCTCAAAAAAAAAAAAAAGTATTTGAAATAAATGAAAATAGAGTCACAACATACCAAAACTTCTGGAATGTGGTAAAAGCAGGGTTAAGAGGAAAGTTTATAGTGCTAACTGCCTATATCAAAAAGATAGAAATAGCTCAAATTAACAACCTAACCTTGCAACTAAAAGTACTAGCAGCATAATAACAAACTAAACCCAAAGCTAACAGAAGAAATAATTACAATCAGAGTAGAACTGAATGAAATGGAGACCCTCAAAACCATTCAAAGGATCTGTGAAGCAAAAAGTTCATTTTTGAAAAGATAACAAGATGGATAAACCACTAGCTAGATTAACAAAAAAAGACATCCAAATAAACACAATCAAAAATTACAAAAGTAACATCACAATTGATCCCACAGAAATACAAAAGATGCTCAGAGAATATTACGAACATCTCTATGTACACAATTAGAAAGTCTAGAGGAAATGGATAAATTCCTGGAAACAAATTCCCAAGATTGAACCAGGAAGAAACAAATCCTGAGCAGATCAATAATGAGTAAGGAAATTGAATCAGTGAAAAAAAAAAAAAAAAAAAAAGAGCCCTGGACCAAATGCGTTCACAGCTGAATTCTACCAGACATAGAAAGAACAGCTGGTACCAGCCCTACTGAAAGTACTCCAAAAAATTGAGGATGAGGGACTACTTCCTGGCTCAGTCTATGAAACTAGTATGATACTGATACCAAAATTTGACAAAAACACAAAAAAGAAAACTACAGACCATTGTACCTGAACACAGATGCAAAAATCCTCAGAAAATACTAGCACACCAAATCCAGCAGCACATCAAAAAGTTAATTCACCACAGTCAAGTGGGTTTTATTCCTGGGAGGCAAGGATTGTCCCACATATGCAAATCAATAAATGTGATTCACCACATAAACAGAATTAAAAACAAAAATCATATGATCATCTCAGTAGATGCAGAAAAAGCATTTGATAAAATCCAACATCCCTTCATGATAAAAACTCTCAAAAAAACTAGGCATTAAAGGAACATACCTCAAAATAATAAGAGCCATCTATGACAAACCCACAGCCAACATCATACTGAATGGACAAAAAACTGGAAGCATTCCCTTTGAGAACTGGAACAAGAAAAGGATGTCCACTCTTATCACTCATATTTAACGTAGTGTTGGAAATGCTACTGTTGGAAATTATGTCTCTTCACTGACAATGTAATTTATACCTGGGAAACCCTAAAGATTCTACCAAAAGACTCTTAGACCTAATAAATGAATTCAGCAAAGTCTCAGGATAAAAAAATCAATGCACAAAAATCAGTAGCATTTCTATACACCAGTAATCTTCAAGCTGGGAATCAAATCAAGAGCATAATCCCGTTTACAATAGCCACACACACTCACAGTACCTGGGCATACATCTAACGAAGGAGGTGAGTGATCTCTGTAAGGAGAAGGAAATCATAAACTATACAAATGGAAAAACATTCTATGATCATGTATAGGAAGATTCAATATCTTTAAGATGTCATACTACACAAAACAATCTACAAATTACCAATATAATTTTTTTTTTTTTTTTTTTTTTGCAGAATTAGAGAAAGACTATTCTAAAATTTGTATGGAACCCAAAAAGAGCCTGAATAGCCAAGACAATCCTAAACAAAAATAATAAAGCCAGAGGCATTACATCTCCCAACTTCAAACTGTACTATAAAGCTACACTAACCAAAACAGCATGGTACTGGTACAAAAATAGACACATAGCCCAATGAAACAGAATGGAGACCCCTGAAATTAAGCCAGACACCTACAACCACCTGATCATCAACAAAATTGGCAAAAATAAACAGTGGCGAAAGGACTCCCTATTCCATAAATGATGCTGGAAAAACTGGCTAACCATATACAGAAGGATGAAACTGGACTCCTACCTCTCACTGTATACCGAAATTAACTCAAGATGGAGTAAAGGCTTAAATGTAAGACCCCAAACTATAAAAATCCTAAAAGAAAACCCAGGAAATACTCTTCTAGACATTGCCTTAGGCAAAGAATTTATATTTTAAGTGCTCAAAAGCAAATGCAATAAAAATTGACACATGGGTCTTAAACTAGAGAGTTTCTGCACAGGAAGAAAAACTATCAACAAAGTTACAAACAAGTTACATAATAGAAAATATTCACAAACTATGCATCCAACAAAGGACTAATATCCAGAATCTATAACTAAGTTAAATAAATCAACAAGAAAAGATAACATTAAAAGATGGGCAAAGGACATGAGAAGAAAGTTCTTGAAAGAAAACATACAAGTAACCAACAAACACATGAAAATATTTTCAACATCACTTATCATCAGAGAGATGTAAATGAAAACCACAATGAGATATCATCTCATACCAGTCAGAATGGCAATTATTTAAAAAGTAAAAAAAAAAAAAAAAAAAATGATGCTGGTGAGGGTCCAAAGAAAACGGAACACTTATGTACTGTTGGTGGGAATACAAATTAGTCCAGCCCCTTTGGAAAGCAGTTTGGAGATTACTCAAAGAACTAAAAGTAGAATTACCATTCAATCAAGCAATCTCATTACTGGGTATATAACCAACGAAAAATAAATCATTCTGTCTACACTTGTATGTTCATTGTAGCACTTTTCACAATAGAAAAGAAATGGAATCAACACAGGTGCCCATCAATGGTGAATCATACAAAGAAAATGCAGTATATATACACAATGGAATACTGTGCAGCCGCAGTAAATAAAACCATGTTATTTCAAGAATAAGGATACAACTGGAGGTCATTATTCTAAGCAATTTAACACAGAAACAGAAAACCAAATACTGAATGTTCACACTTATAAGTGGGAGCTAAACATGAGGTATACATGGATACAAAAATGGAGACAATAAACACTGGAGATTCCAAAAGGAGAGAGGGAGGGGAGCATGCAAAGGTTGAACAACTACCTGTTGGGTACTCTGTTCACTAATCGGATGATGGAATCATTAGAAGCCTAAACCTCAGCATCACATAATATACCCAAGTGGTAAACCTTCACATATAATCCCTGAATCTGAAATTCAAATAAATGAAATAAATGGTATGGGGAAAATTGAGTATCCACATGTGAAGGAATGAAATTGGAGCCTTATTCCATAAACAAAAATCAATTCAAAGTGAAGTCTTAAACACAAGACCTGAAACCATAAAATTCCTAGAAGAAACCATGGGAAATGTCCTTGACTTTGACCTTGCCAGTGGTTTTTTTGGATATGACTCCCAAAACACAGGTAACAAAAGTAAAAATAGACAAATGGGTTCATCCAAACTAAAGAGTGTCTGTACGGCAAGGAAACAATCAACAAAAGAAAATTGGAACCTATGAATTGGCAGAAAATATAAGCAAACCATGTATCATATAAGGGGTTCATATTTTAAAAAATAAGGAACATAGACAATAGCAAAAACAAAAAGGGGGGGATTAAAAATTGACCAAAGTACCTGAATAAACATTTTTCCAAAGAAGACATACAAATGGCCAATAGATATATGAAAAGATACTCAACCAATCACCAGATAAATGCAAATCAAAACCACAATGAGATATCATCTCATACCTGTTAGGATGTCTGTTATAGAGAAGATAAAAGATAGCAAGTGTTGGTGAGGATGTGGAGAAAAAGCAATCCTTGTACTCTGTTGGTTTGAATGCAAATTGGTATAGCTATATGGAAAACAATATGAAGTTTTCTCAAAAAATTAAACATGGAATTTTCATGTGATCCAGCAACTTCTCTGGTGTATACCCAAAGGAAATGAAATCAGTATCTTAAAGAAATATCTTCACTTTTATTTACTGCAGCATTATTCACAATAATCTGGATAAGAAACAACCTAAATGTGCATCAATCAATGAATGAATAAATGTGATGTATAAATATTTGTATGAACATATAGATAGTACACATATATTCTATTATATATTATGTAATAATATGCATAATAATGTATAAATCTAAGAGTTGAATACATAGAAGCAGAAGATAGAATGATGGTTACCAGGGACAGGGAAGTGGGGGAAATGGGGATATATTGGGCAAGAGGTATAAAGTTGAAGTTGTATAGGATGAGTAAATCTAGAGATCTAATGTACAGCATCATGACTATAATTAATAATACTGTACTGTATACTGGAAATTTGCTGAGAATAGATTTCAGGTGCTCACACCACACACACACACACACGCACAGACGCACACATATGCACACACACACAGGTTACTGTGAGGAGATGAATGTGTTTCTCACTTTAGTAATCATTTCACTGTGTGTGTATACACATTAAAAACCAAGTACATTTTAAATATATACAGTGTTTATTTAAAAATAAAATTGACTATATAAAAAGAAACTTTATAACTGAGAATTTAAAAAGCAATAGCATGAAAAGTAAAATTGCCATACTAGACACCAAAATGAGATATCCTCAGGGGAAGACATTATTTACTACAAAAATAGTGGAGCAAACAGTGCTTCAAGAGTTTATACTTGGTAAGTTATCACTTCAGGCCAGCCTGGGAATGCATCAGACACTAGTCGGTATTGATATGTAGAAAGAGGAGGGATATTCTGAAAACTGGTATGAAATGAGTAAAAAGGTGTAGAATCAGAAAAATAAAACAATTATTCAGTAGACATAGTGAGGACCAGAAATTTTCAGGGATGAGAGATTGGGGTGTAATTCTATGAAGGTAGATTGAGATCAGTTTGGGAAGAACCTTGAGTGCCAGGCTGAGGGGATTTGACATAAGTATAGATTTTTAAAAATCTTCTTGGAAGGACATCAGACAGCTGTAGAAGCAAAATACAAAAATTTCAGAGAGCTAGGAACCCTTCCTCAGTGAGTTGATATGGCCAGCCATTTACTTCTCTGGGAACACTTGTCAAGTCCTAGGCCTGTGCTGAAGATTGAGCTTGGCATAAGCCGATAAACTCTAGTAGAGGAAAAGGAAAGCAGTGGAACACTCGAATTTGGGCTGATAGGACTAATTGAAATCTAGAAGAGCCTCAGATACATGGCTGGTTTTCAATGTGAGACATTCACTGAGTGTTTGTAGGGGAGGGGGCATGGTGTGCTGGGAGACTGGGCCAGAAAAATTCCAGAGGAATATCCCACAGTCTTATTTGGGAGTAAATGCTTAGGAGACAAAGCTCCACTAGAATGAGGGCCTTACTACAAACACACCTTGAGTCTTGTTCTTGAGACATTTGAAACTAGAGTAAGACTATGTCTAACTAAAGGTGCCATTGAGCACTGATCTAGCTCTGATTCTGGTAAGAATGAGGTGATCTCCCCCATATTTTAACATAGGAAAGAGTAAACTGTCTCCTGTTGAAAATAACATTGATTTTAGTTTTTATGATTCTCTTATACACAACATCCAGCACATAGTAAAATATTATGAGGCCTATGAAGAATCAGGAGATATTTGAAGAGATAATGGTCAAGACTTTTCCAAAATTGAAAGAATCAGCCCACAGATTCAAGAAGCTCAGCAAACTCCAAAATAAACACATAGGAAACCATCCTAGACAACTATTGTCAAACTTCTGAAAACCAAGTAAAGATAAATTCTTAAAAGTAGCAAGTGAAAAACTATTCATTATCTACAAAAAGAAAAAGTTATATCTGACTTTTAAACAGAATGATACGTGACTTTTCAACACAAACTATGGAAGTTAAATGGCAATGATATGACACTTTAAAAGTGCTAAAGGTGTGAGAAGGATCTAGAATTTTAAAGCCAGCAAACCTGAGAATTGTATATCTAGTAAAAATAGCCTTGAAAAGTTAAAGCCAAGTAAAAATATTTTCAGACAAAAAAAGAAAAAGCTGCGATACCTACTACAGAAAGTATTAAAGGACATTTTTCAGTTAAAAGGAAACTTATTCCAGATAGAAGCATGAAATGCAGGAAGGGATGAAGCACACAGAAAGAGTAAATATGTGGGTAAATATAAAATAATGTTGACAACTTAAAATTACTATATTATATTTTTACACAAATATAAAAGTAAAGTATGTTAGAACAGTAGTACAAAAGAGAGAGGATTTAGAGAGAATTAAATTGCTTATGGGTTCTTCCATGCTAGAAGTGGCAAAAATATCCATTTACGTTTGAGCCAGAAAAATCTCATAATAAGTCATTCATTTTTTATTTTTAAAATATAGAAAAAATTCTAATAGTAAAGTAGAATAATATAAATGCCATTTATTAATACAAAAGAAGGCAGGAAATAAGGGTTATGGAAACAAAGGAGGGAAAAATCAAAAGCAAATAGCAATACAGTCAACTTAAGCCAAGCTAGATCATTACATTAAGTGTAAATGAACAAAATATTGTGATTAAAACTCAAAGATTGATTTTTCACACATTAAAAGATATTATTTTTAAAAAATGCCAATAATTTACAACTTACATAAAATGGATAAATTTTTTCAAAAATACAATTTACCAAAAGTAACTCAAGAAGAAATAAAAAGTCAAAATAGCCCTATATCTGTAAAGGAAATTGAATTTGTAGAATTCAAGGTGTAATTTTAAACCTCGCCTTAAAGAAATCCAGAATTTTCAGATTCTGTGTAGGATGCAGAAGGCCAGAAAGATTATATTCCCAACATATGAATAAGAAAAAGCCAGCTAATCTACAAAATCATAACTGTGTATGAAAATCCTTTAGAAAGCTGAGATCACAGGTTAACCAATTAGCCTGACATTTAACGAAAAACAACTTCCACCCAGTTGAGACAGGAGGCAAGCACTGTTTCACCCAAAGCTGGGCGTGGGATGAAGACTAGCTGTTACACAAGTGTATAAAATAATTAATTTACATATTTAATTACTAAAGACTTGAGTGTGAGCTACTGTGAGAGCATAGAAGCTCTGAGAACTTCAGACACTAAAGGGGCAGTTCAAAACGACTCATAGACTGTTCCCTATGGATGTTCACTGTGTGATCATCAGAAAGATTGGGAGAAAGGCTGGAGACCACAGAAAGTTTCCTTCATAGTGCAGGCATGGAGAGAAGAATGGTTGTTGTTGCAAAGAAGGAAAAAAAAAAAAAAGCAGACAGCTCCATTTGGATGCCTCTAACCTACAGAACAAAAATGGATTAATATCCACTGCAGGAGAGGCATCACTGTGACAGCCCCAATGAATAGGTGAAGATGTATTGCCACTTGATGAAAGATAAAGAAAAACAACAACAAGGAGCAAAACAAAACTGAACCTTGAAAATGAAGAAAGAACAGGAAACTGTCTTGGGACCAACAATTAGAGACCTACTACATCAAGTGAAGGGGCAGGTGCACTGAGAGAGCCCTGCTTTTGAGACCCAGGGGCACAGGGCCTGCCTAAGACTGAAGCTGGACTGGGACAACAGAGAAACCACCACACACCCACCTTCCACTTCCCAAACACAAGATTCTAAGCTTCAAATATACAACGCAGCAAAAAATTAAAATACTAACAGAAGAAATGTAAAAATATGCATTTGTAGTTGGAGACTTCAACACTCTCTTTAAGTAATCTGTAGAACATAAACAGGTAATAAGTAAGAATATAAAGACCTGAACAACACTATCAACAATTTGTCCAAATTGACATTTGTAAAGCACTTCTGCCAACAATAACAGAATACACATTCTTTTCAAGTGCACATGAAAGCTTCATCCAGATAAACTATATTTGGAGTCATAAAACAAACTTAACAAATATAAAAGAATTGAAATCATGCAATGTGTGTTTTTGATCATAACAGAATTAAATTAGACATCAATAATAGAAAAAAATATAGAAAAATCCCCAAATATTGGAAATTAAACAGCAAATTACTAAATGTTTGTTTTTTCCTTAAGTATCATGAAACACTAAAAACACATGATAAAGATTATGGTGTTTTAAAGGTATTGCTAGAATGTTATCAATAAATATCCAGAACAGATAATAAGTATTCCAGGTATATGAACTTAGGCATATTTATAGGGAGAAAATCAATTTTCTGCAATTAGCTAGAACTGACATTCATACTATTGTACACTATTACATCCATCTCTCAGTGCCCAAATTCTTGCTTCCATTTTGAAAACCAAAGCTGGTTTGGTGAGGGAAAATATTGTCTTCTGTTTACTCTCTTATAATGAAAATCTTTTTTCTCTTGTGTGGTAGCAAGAATTCTCCCTATATGATTGTGTGGAACTGTAGATCTTTAATAACATCTGTGATTTCTTTTAGCTAGTGAAACATGGTGTTATACTTTTATACTTTAGTTTGCAAAAAAGAGAGATTCCCTCATGGTACCTCAAGAAAAAAAAGACTCTGGTAAAGCTTCAGGTGAACTGAAAATGGAAAACTATCAGGTGCCAGGGAGCTTCAAGGAAGAGCTTTTCCCTTCATCTCCGCAATGAGCTACATGATTTCCCTCACAGCACCTTCACTTCCCTTCACTTATCTGCTCTGATTGCCACTTTACTAACTGGCCACCTCTGCCTAGTTATCATTTCTGTTTCTTTACAGGTCTGTTTTGAATATAACTTCAGCTTTCCATGGCTCTTTCAGCACTACCTCCTGGTGTCCTTTTCAATTCTTCCATTTCTATCTTACTCATTATTTTCAATTTTAGGTTTACAAGAATAAGAATGATTGATCTAGCTCATCTTTTCTGTCAGTTTGTCTTCAAGGTCTCTGCTGGCCTAAAGGTCGCCTATTCTTGAGTCAGGTGCCCTCTCTCATCCAAACATCAGTAACTGGATCATTTAGTCCAAAAGTTGGCCATTTTGGCAGAAATGGATAAACATTTTATCTCTTTGAAGAAGATATCCACATAATAAGTTTTCAAGGTTTGATCTTTCCTGTAAATACTGCATAGACTTTAGTTCTTGCAGGGGCCATTGAAAATAATATGCTAAGAATAGATAAGGCTCAAGGACAGTATCTCTAGCTAGTTGCACTTTCAATGAACTCCAGTAGTCAAGGACAGTATCTCTACTTGAACTTTTAATGAACTCTAGTAGGCGCCAAGAAGGCAGACAAAATAAGAAAGAACTTAGAAACAAGGAAATAAGCAGAAGGTTATATCTGGGTGCAGAAAGTTTGTTTTGCATTGTGTTATTTTTGCTGATGTGGGATTTATGGAGTATAAATAAAGTGAGGTGGAGGCTCTAGGCATGGCCGCCATGTTCTCTGTTTGTCTTTGTCTCTTGTGTCTGTTCATTCTCCACCACCCCCGGCACAGTCCCCAATAAGTGGCGCAGCGAGCAGGGTGCACAGGGTGAGTAGTGGGGAACAAGAAGGGGAACCCCCAGGAGCAGGTAAAACCCGGGAATTGTTAAGGGGAACCTTCTTAAGCTTTCATTATGGGGAATTCCAGTTCCTTGGCCTCAGAATGTTTAAGATTATTACAAGGGCTTTTACTTTCGATTGGGGTTGATACAAAAGAGAGAACTTTGCGGAAATTGTTTGCTCATGTGGAACAACATTGCTCTTGGTTTCAATATCAAACTGAAGTACAATTAAATAAGCGAGAGTGGCAACAGGTTGTTAAGACCCTTCGTCAAGCTCATCAGCGCGGCGATGTAATGTCAGCACCTTTGTGGGCCCTTTGTGCCTCTATTACTCAGGCTTTGGAGCTCTTAGAGACAGACTCTGAAAAGGGGGAAGGCGGGGATGAGGAGTCTTTGAAGTCTCTGATAGCCATTTCCCCTCCTTTAGATAATTCTGTAACTGAAGGAGAAGGTCCTTTGTGTGATAATGTGTCTCATGAAAAGGAATCAGAAATTCAAAAGGAGCTTCAGCCGATTGTTCAATTGTTACAACAAATTTTACAATTGCAGTTATCTCCCCCTCAACCTTCTCCTCCACCCACTCCTGTTTTTACTTTTCCCGTGGTTCATCCACCCCCATCAGTACCTAAGGCGGAGGAGGTGGATAGTTTTCCACCACCACCGCCGCCGGTGGAAGTGCTGCCTCATTCAGGCACGGTTTTTGCTGTTCCCACTTCTACTGCTAAAGCTGTAATTAAGGTATTGGATTCTCAAGAGGATGAGGATCCTCTACAATTGTTCCCCATTATTAGGCAACCTTTTGGTCCTAATGACCAATTTCCTCAAGGGGGTATAAATGTGTAGTATAATGTTCTTCCATTTAAATTTCTTAAAGAAATGAAGGCAGCTGTTGCTAATTATGGCCCTCAATCTCCTTTTGTCATGGGGCTTCTAGATTCTTTCTCCTCTGAGAATTTGTTTTTGCCTCTTGATTGGGAGACTTTGGGGAAGGCTGTTTTGGACCGCTCTCAATGGCTTCAGCTACGCAGTTGGTGGCTGGAAGATGCCAAAGAGCAGGCCCGCCACAATGCCGCTAGAAATCCTCCAGGACCTACAGAGGAGCAATTAACAGGCACTGGTCAGTTTGCTACCATAGCGGCTCAATCTGGACTTGAGGACGTGGCATTATCACAAGTTAAAGCACTTTTTTTTAAAGGCTTGGTGTAAAGTAGAACCATCAGGAAAAACTGCCGTGTCTTTTGTTAAGATTTTGCAGGGTGCAAATGAACCTTATCCTGACTTTGTGGCTCGGCTCCAAGATGCTGTAATAAAGACTGTGGGTAGTGGGGCTGCAAGCCAAATACTGGTAACCACACTAGCTTTTGAGAATGCTAATCAGGAATGTCAGAGGTTGTTGCATCCTCTAAAGGCTGCTGGAAACTTACAAATAGAAGATTTTATTAGAGCCTGTGCAGGAGTGGGAGGGGCTGCCTACAACACTCAGTTGTTTGCTGGAGCTTTATCTAAGGCATTCATGGGAAAAAAGGGAGTTTGCTTCCAATGTGGAAAGACCAGTCATTTTAAAAAGGAGTGCCATAAGTTATCTAATAGGAGTGACTCCTCCAAAGTAGAATTTAAAAAGCTTCCTACTGAGCCCTGTTGTCGTTGCGGCAAAGGGCGACACCGGACTAATGAATGTCACTCTAAAGTGGACAAAAACGGTAGTTCTCTCACCTCCAGATTGGGAAACTTGTAGAGGGACCATTCAGCTTGGGGCCCCAACAACAATACAAGCCCTCTTCATTTGCAATTTCCAGTCAGCTCAGGGGTCCAGCATCAGCAGGCCAGTCAGCCAATGTTAACCCCCAATTTTCATTAGCTCAACTTTTCTCTGCTACTTCCTGTAGCGCCACTGCTGATGTGGCGATTTTACCGGCTGTTGAACTCACCCCAGAAATGGGAGTTGTTAAATTGGCTACAGGTGTTTTTGGGCCATTACCTCCACATACTGTTGGATTGCTTATAGGACGCAGTAGTAGCATTTTACAGGGTTTACAAGTTCATTTGGGTGTTATAGATTCTGATTATAAAGGGGAAATTCAAATTATGGCTCAGGCTCATAAACCTATATCCCTGAAAGAGGGGCACCGAATTGCACAACTCCTTGTACTACCCTATTTTCAGTTTCCTTCACGGAGTCAAGAAAGAACCGGAGGTTTTGGAAGCACGGGTAAACATATTTTTTGGGAAACTTTAGTAACTCAACAAAAACCCTTGTTTCCCCTCAAAGTAGAGGGACAAATTTTTCAGGGCTTGGTCGACACTGGAGCTGACGTTTCCATTATTGCCTCTGATCAATGACCTTTGCAGTGGCCTAAACAGCCTGTTGCTGTTTCTCTTACAGGATTAGGTTCCGCCTCTGAGGTGTATCAAAGTTCTCAATCCTTAAATTGCCGAGGGCTGGATGGCCAAGTGGTCCAAGTTCAGTTTTATATTGTTCCTATTGCCCTAAATTTATGGGGGCGAGATTTATTGCAACAATTTGGAGCTTTTGTTTCTAATCCTCATGTCTCTAATTCTGCCAAGAATATGATGTTCCGCATGGGCTACAATCCCCTTGAAAAATCTTTAAACATGTAGCCACTGTTCAGCAGCCTCAAGCCCTTCCCTTGACATGGAAAACTAATATTCCTGTATGGGTTGAACAGTGGCCTTTAACACGTGAGAAGCTTGAGGCTTTGGAAAACTTAGTTCAGGAACAATTATCCCTAGGTCATATAGAACCTAGTACTTCTCCATGGAATTCCCCTGTCTTTGTGATTAAGAAAAAAAATGGTAAATGGAGACTATTGACAGATCTTCGTGCCATTAATGCATGTATTCAACCCATGGGATCCTTACAACCTGGCCTTTCTAACCCTTCTATGATTCCTCAAGATTGGTTACTTATGGTTATTGATTTAAAAGATTGTTTTTTTTCTATTCCTTTGCATCAAAAGGATTGTGAGCGTTTTGCCTTCTCTGTCCCTATTTTTAAAATTCTCAGCCACTTTCTCGATATCAGTGGAAGGTTTTACCTCAAGGTATGTTAAACAGCCCTACCTTGTGTCAAGAATTTGTCCATCGGGCTCTGAATCCTGTTCGAAAATGTCATCCTTCTGTTCTTTTATATCATTATATGGATGACATTCTTCTTGCTGCACCCACCAAAAAAGAGCAGCAAGATGCTTTTACATCCTTACGAACGCAGCTCTCTTTATACTCACTTAATATTGCCCCAGAAAAAATTCAAATAGATTTTCCTATTCAATATTTAGGTTATACCTTGGGAGTGCGAAATATTCGACCCCAAAAGATTCAAATTCGACGCAATCATTTAAAAACATTAAATGACTTTCAAAAGCTTTTAGGAGATATTAATTGGATGCGTCCTGTTTTAGGAATACCAACGTATCAGTTACAACATCTTTTTTCTATTCTAGAAGGAGACAGTCACTTGGACAGCTCACGTCATTTAACTCCTTTGGCTTTACAGGAACTCCAGCTTGTAGAAGAACAACTTCAAAAGGCCCATCTACATTATATTCTTCCTGACGTTCCCCTTTCCTTTTGTTTATTTCATACTTTACATTCTCCTACAGGTATGATTCATCAAACAAATCGGCCGTTAGAATGGATTTTTTTATCCAACAAAACATCTAAACGCTTGACTACTTATATCGATCGTTTGGCTGAATTGATCATCAAAGGACGGCATCGCTGTCGACAACTCTGGGGAGGAGATCCTTCCTTCATTATCTCTCAATTCACTCATAGTCAGATTACTTATCTTCTTGCCACTTCTGATTCTTGGCAAGTTGCTTGTGCCTCATTTGTCGGACAATTTTCTACCCAATATCCTAAGTCTCCGATCTTTTCATTTTTTAGACAGCATTCTGTGTTGCCTTTCTCACCAATATCTTTATTTCCTGTTCAAGGCCCTACCTTTTTTACTGATGCTAGTAGCAATGGTAAAGCTGGATATTGGAGTGTTCATCAATCTCGAGTTACAGTTTATCCTTATCCCTCGGTGCAACAGGGAGAACTGTTTGCTATTCTCATGGTCTTACTTGATTTCCCTTCCACCAGTTGTACCATTGTTAGTGATTCTCAATACACCGTGTATGTTACTGCTTATATTTCTCAAGCCACTCTACCTCTTTGTGCTACTTATTCTCTTCAAAAACTCTTTTCTTTGTTGTCTTCTACTTTGAGCCAACGTCAAGCTCCTTTATTCATCACTCATCTTCGTTCTCATTCTCAACTTCCTGGACCGTTAGTTCATGGTAATGCTCAGATTGATTCGCTTTTAATCGGCCACCTACAGGCTGCAGAACAAGAACATGCTCTACATCACACTAATAGTTCTGGCCTTCAACGACGATTTCATTTAACTCGTAAACAAGCTCGTTCTCTTATTCGAGCTTGTCCTTCTTGTGCTCCTTTGAGCATTCCATCTTTCCATCCTGGGGTTAATCCGCGAGGTACTCAAGTTAATCAGATTTGGCAAATGGATGTCACACACATCCCTTCTTTTGGACGATTAAAGTATGTTCATCATACCATTGATACTTTCTCTCATTTTCAATCAGCCTTTGCCATCTGAAAAAGCTGATTCTGTTATTACTCATCTCTTAGCTTGTTTCACCATCATGGGCATTCCTCTAATACTTAAAACTGATAATGCCCCTGCCTATGTTTCTTGTAAGTTACAAGTTTTCTTACAGCAATACAATATTCAACATCTCACCAGTATCCCGGGCAACAGTCAAGGTCAAGCCATCATTGAGCACGCAAATTTAACCTTAAAAACTCAACTGCTAAAATAAAAAGGGGGAAATGAGTCCCCCAGAAATCAGATTTTAAAGGTTTTGTTTACCTTAAATTTTTTGAATCAATGGAGACAATTGCAGGACTCCGCTGCCGTAACTCATCTTTCCTCACCTCCCTCGGCGATAGTCCCCGCCGACAATTTAAAGGTTTAGTATCCTAATGAAGAAGGTAAGTATGCTCAGGGGCAAGTTCTAAAACAGGGACGGGGCTATGCTCTTGTCCTTACAGGGAGCAGACCTGAGTGGTTTCCTACAAGGCGATTGAAACCCTGTTGAAAAGAAAACTGGACTCAGCATGCATGTCTTCCTTTGTTGGATGTGCCTCAGCGGGGGACTTATTTCCCTTAGTGAGGCTTTGTATGAATATTGGACTTATATTCCCTTTCCACCCTTGTATCAGGGAGTCGCCTGGGGGGAGGCAGAAGTTAAGGTTTTCACCAATGACACTACTTGGATGCCGTCCCCCTATATGGACAAGGACAACATAGAATAGGAAACGGGAATAATAAACAGCACATACCAATTTGGAGTGGAAGGACTTCTGATTTGCATGGGAAATAGTCCTCATTGTCTCCAGAAATCGCATGAAGCTTGGGCTGTTCGCTATAATCAGCCATGTGGCTGCCAATACTGTTATTATTATAACTAAAAGTTTTCATTATAATCATACTGTATATATTAATGAGACTATTCCTAGTTCCTTACCTTTTTGTCCTATTCCAGAGGTTTCCCCTAATATTGAGGTATTGGAGTGGCAACATTGTCGGGGAACTAAGCCCCGGATTTTATTAGAATATAATGGGCTGCAAGTAATTGATTGGAATGTGCACGGTGATTTTCAAACAAAATTTAGTCACATACCTTTGAAATGGCACCGGGTAAATAAAAGTATTGCTGCTGACGGTAATGAAACTTTGGTATGGCGTGAAGGAGGCTTGTCACCACCTATGCCTCATCTTAGATACTCTTTACAGGTACAAAGTCATCTTTGGAAGTTATTAGCTGCAGGTGATGCCATTAGTACTTTTGTGGGGAATATGTCCCTTAATCTTTCTAACCCGAATAACCCCTTTCATATTCAATTACATCGGAATATCTCCCGATATATTATTGGTTGTGTCCGAAAGCCTTACCTATTGTTAGTGGGGAATTTAACATGGGATAATGATATGGGAATTGTTAATTGTACAGATACGTGTACATTTCTGTCTTGCCTCAATCATTCCTGGTGGCACAACTTTACTGGGGATATTTATATCCTCAGGGCTCGTAAGGAAATTTGGCTACCTGTCAACCTTACGCGACCGTGGGGGGCATCACCTCTTGAAACTTATATTTGGACTTCCCTCCAGCGGACCCGTCGTGCCCTTGGACTTATAGTCGCCTCAGTAATGGGCCTTGTCACCATCGCCTCCACTGCAGCCGTGGCAGGACTCGCTCTACATCAAAGCATACAAAATGCTGAATTTGTGCAGCAATGGCATGAGCAATCTCATCGGTTGTGGCTTCAATAACGGAACATTGACTCTCAACTCGCTGAAAGATTGGACAACGTGGAGCAAGCCTTAACGTGGCTTGGAGGTCAGCTCACTGTCCTCAGTACTCGAATAACATTGCAATGTGATTGGAACTCCACTCAATTTTGCATAACACCTGTGCCTTTTAATGTTTCTCAGAATTGGACCAAAATCCGAAGATTATTAATAGGCCATAAAAATATTAGTTTGGACATCCAAGAACTCACTCAAAACATTTCTGAAGCATTTCGACAACAATTCCATGTATTGTCCGGGGCCTCTACCTTGCAGGAGCTGGGTCAAAGTTTTGCTGCCCTTAACCCATGGACCCAGACGAAAACATGGATTTCTACCATCTCTGGAAGTATCTTGCTTTGGGCGCTCAGATTGGGTTTACTTTTCATGGTGATCCGATGCTCTGTCTGTCGCATCCAAAAACAAAGGAAAACAGGAACAAGTATGGGCTACCTTTCTAGGATTGAGGCAAAACAAAAAGGGGGAAATGCAGGGGCCATTGAAAATAATATGCTAAGAATAGATAAGGCTCAAGGGCAGTATCTCTAGCTAGTTGCACTTTCAATGAACTCTAGTAGTCAAGGACAGTCTCTAGTTGAACTTTTAATGAACTCTAGTAGGCGCCAAGAAGGCAGACAAAATAAGAAAGAACTTAGAAACAAGGAACTAAGCAGAAGGTTATATCTGGGTGCAGAAAGTTTGTTTTGCATTGTGTTATTTTTGCTGACGTGGGATTTATGGAGTATAAATAAAGTGAGGCGGAGGCTCTAGGCATGGCCGCCATGTTCTCTGTTTGTCTTTGTCTCTTGTGTCTGTTCATTCTCCACCACCCCCGGCATGGTCCCCAATAGTTCTGATTTTAGTATGTTATCTTATAAATAAATTTCTGTCTTTTATAAATTAATTTTTGGTATTTAGAAATACATATTTTGAACTGAAGTCAATTTTATGGTATTTCCTAGCTTATTATCTTCCTCATCTAGAAATAGAAAACACAAATAATCTTTAGTTGAAATATAAACATTTCAGTTTTAGTGAAGTGTACCATTACCAACTTGTAATGGTATTACAAGTCATCACTCTGTAGACACGAGAGTGAACTAAAATGCTCCACAGTCTAGGTAAACTGCAGGAAGTAGGCTTAAGGTTATTTAACTTCCAAATCCCAGATCTTTGCTCTGATGGTCACTTCAAATTCTACAATTTCAAACACCTTTGAAGGCATTCAGTTAAGGCCTCTGGCCTCTTGATGGCCCTCTATCTTTTGGGAATGCTTTAAAGTCCATTTCATGAGGGAAAGTTGAAGCCAGAGAGCTTTCTGGGATAGCGCAGGTTACCCTGTATCTTTGCTCAAGGAGTTCTTTCTGTAGCTTCCTAGAGTATACCAGAATTAAAACTTTCTCTCCTTTGATGAATCTCCCCAAAGCAAGGAGTAATATCTGTATTACTTTTGTCCACACGTGAGGGCACTTGATTTTATTTCAAGCCCTGGATTTTAGACATACCTTAGCATTCTGTGAGTTGTACTTAAAATCCCAAACACTTCCTAGGAATACAACCATTATCTCCTAAATTCTGTCCTCACCTACAACACAGTCCTTTTGACTTTCAAGAACTATCCACAATCAGGCTCAGATATGCTTTTCCTTTGTTATGTAATCAGATGAATCTGAAAGTGGAAAGTTATATCTATTAAAGTGAGGAGATGGGTAGAGGAAGGTGGAAATGAAGAAAAAGAACAAATCTGAAAGGAATCAGAGAAACTATTCTGATACTATTGTTTAGATTTCTAAAGGAAATGGAAAGATGTTTGGCAATGAGAGAAATCAGTTATGATTTTTAGAAGATGGTTGTTTTCTTCAGCATTTAAAAATGTTTTTACTTTGTTTTAATTTTCAAGATGATTATAGAGCTTATGACCTTCATAAAAGTGAACTTTATAAGCCAGAACAAACTTTCCACCCCCCTACTGTGAAATTTGGAAATTCAACTACATTTCAGGATGACTTTGTTCCTCAGGAGACAAAACCTAGGCAAATCTTTAAACCCTCCTCTGTGGTCAAACGTTCTACAGCCCCTTTTAATGGCATTACAAGTCATCGCCTTGATTATATACCTTATCAGCTTGAACTCAAGTTTGAAAGGCCAAAAGAAGTTTGCAAACCAACTGACCAACGCTTTAAGGATCTCACAACTCACCGGTATGACTTTCAGGGTCTTATTGGTGAAACTGCAAAAATCTGCAGACCTGTACACACCAGAGTGACCCAGAGTGCTCGGTTTGAAGGAAGTACTGAATTCTGTGAATGTTTTCAACCATGGGAAATCCCACCACCTGAGATCAAGAAAGTACCAGAGTATGTGCCTCCTACAGGTAGCATGCTATTAAACAGAACAAGCCATCTTGACTACGTTCCATATCAGGCCAACCGTGTAGTTTCCATCAGGCCAGATTCTCATAGAAGAAGTAACAATTTTCCTTTCCAAGGAAAAAGCACTATGAAGGAAGATTTTCCAGCATGGGAAAATTGTCGTCAAGGACTTATTAAGAAGCAGGAGCAGATTCCCAACCCATATGGAAAATTTGATGGTTTGAGCACTTTCAGCTCTCACTTTCAGCCCACACAAATTGATTCCAACAGAGAGTTGCAAACCTTTAAATATTGCTTTTAAGAGTTCTGTTCCATTTGATGATGTGACCATGTACTCTGTAGAGTACACACCAAAAAAACAGGAAATTTGCCCAGCAAGTTACTCATCTCCTCCAGGTTATATTTTTGGAAATGCCAATACCCAAGGTCATAAATTCTTTCACAAGATTTCTCCCACAGTGAAGGCCTTCTAATAACCAAAATATGCTTAAAAGGAAGCTACTAGCAAGTAATTGTTTTTCCAAGAGAAAACTCCGTTTTTGGAGTGAAAAAAAAATTATGATATAATAAATCATTTTTTATATTTTTAAACAAGAAAATTGGAAAATGTATTATAAAAACTCAGAATCTTGAAACCATTTTGTATTGATATTTTAATCAAGATCGTTCTTTAATATGCATTTCAGAAGGTTCAATAATATACATTCCCATGTGAACTCTTTTAATATTCAACATATTGCTTAGTAACTTGTCCCCAGTCTATTATCATTTGTAATTCTGTTTATAATTATGGCAATTTTATGGTTATTCACATACCAGTTGTCATTTATCAAGCACATCAGGATTATCTAGAACATTGAAAATGATACATGGATTCCTTTTCCAAGATAATAGGATTCATTTTACTCAGACTTCCGTGCATCTACATAGCATCTATTGAGTCAAGTTTTGGTTGGTGGTATACAGACTGCTGCACTGCTCCTCACCATGTTCAGGTTAGCAAGAGGCACTGTGGTGTGGCAAGGAAAGGCTCTGTGTGCTGGGAATCAAAGGACTTGAGTTCAAGTTCTAACTAATTATCATTATTTATAGAGACAGGGTCTCACTGTCACCCATGCTGGAGTCCAGTGACGTGATGCTTACTGCAGCCTCAGCCTCCTGAGCTCAAGTGATCCTCCTACCTCAGCCTCCCAAGTAGCTGGGACTACAAGGGTGTGTCACCACATCTGGCTATTTTTTTAAAAATATACTTTGTAGAGACAGGTTCTTGCTATATTGGCCAGGCTGTTCAATATATTGGCCAGGCTGCTCTTGAGTCCCGCCTTGGCTTCCCAAAGCACTGGGATTACAGGCATGAGCTGCTATACCCAGCCTGAGTTCAAGTTCTAATAATATAGATTTCTATTTGTATTACCTTAGACAGTGACTCATATCTCTGAGCCTCAGTGTCTTTATTTGTAAAATGATGTCTGTTCTCAAAAAGAGTTTGTTTTGAGCATCAGACTATATGGTACATTTTAGTCCTTAAAGTACAAGTATAAATGTAGAGGATTGTTAAAAAAAATCACTCAATCTCTTTTTGTACTTTTTTTCTCCTTTTCAAATGAGGAAAATTACTTACTCAATCCTCATTTTCTGGCATGTAGCAAGGATTGTAAAATAACCTAATTTGCTTTGAGCTTCTGAGTAGTATGTGCTTCTGAGAGGAGTCTTGTCCTTTAAAACTTCATGAGCACCTGAGAAATTGTTAACAGAGAATGGAAAGCTCAGAATGGGTTAAATACAGTGGTTTGAGTAACAGTATTGCAGAAAGGAAAAAGTATTTGCTAGGGTAGTTTTAGGAAGTTTTAGGAAGACTGACAGCTCTGAAGAAATCTTTAGGGTAAACATAGGTAATTTTGAACCTAATTGCCATGCCAAGTCACTGTTGAGAGGCAGAACCAGCCCCCGCAGGGGGCATAATCACCTGGTTCACCTCTTCCAGTGTGAAGATAAGTGCTAAGGAAAGGAATGATGCCAGGAAATATAGTAGAAACACTCTATTGCATTTAGAAATGCTGAAAATTTCCTAATGAATTAAACTCTTATTGGGTGGTTTCTTTTTTAAGAAAAATAAATGATTACATTATGAGAGAATATGATTTATTTTATCATAAAGTGAATTTTAGTCTTTCATGGCTTCAAAATTATTTCAAAATATACTTTATTGAAAATTATCAATATTTGGTTATTTTAATTGTTCAAAAGTAATTTGTTCTCATTTACATTTGTTAGTAAAAGTATGGTGTGTGAAACTTTATATTTCTATACAACATTAATAAAATCAATAAAAGGAATGGATTTTCAAGAAATCATTTCTGTTCCTAATTTTTTTTAAAGAGAGCATTTTAATAAAGTCCTGTCTAGGTTAACATAAGTAGATGTTCTCACTTTTTACATATGAAACAATAATGTATAATCAGAATTAAAAATAAGGGAGCACTACAGCACTCTGTCATCCCGTCCCATATTCCAATGCTGGATATTCAAATCCCTCTGTAATTAATGGGGGTGGTCTTCTCCCAGGACAAAGGTCACCCTTAATAAGACATCTACTAGAGTTTCCAGACGCAATTTGCCATGGGATAAGGATTGAAGATGAATAATGGTGTTTCCCCATAATCTAGGACTCAGTAAACAGGTGTGAAAATAGAGATTGAAACAGAACAATGTAAGACATTCAGCCTAGGAGTTCAGGAAAGTCTTCGTATGGAGAGGATAGACAGGTGAGCTGAGTCTTGGAAGATAAGCAGGAAATTGCCAAGAAAAACGAGAAGGTGGGAACAGCATAAAAATAGGTACAGAGGGACTCTCTATCTCTGTGAAAGAGTTAAAGGAACTTCCAAGCTTTGTTGGTGGACAGCTAGCAATCCCTGATTCATTCTCCTCTTAGGCCTTCTTGAAATGCTATGCGAGAACTCACACAAAAAAACATTTTAGCAGGGCTGGAAACTACTAATATTACTTAGCAAACGGCCAGATTCTAGAAGGAATTTCCACTATGCCAAACTTGGATAAATCTAATGAAGGAAGGAGGAAAATACAGAGAGAAAAGTTGGTAGATTTCTACCCCAGTCCCATCCCATTTCCACCCTATCTCTCTGGAAAAACTTGTTGTGTAAAATAGGACCAGAGACGTATTAGAAATAAAGGCTGTACAGAAATAAAAACTGTACAGACAATAGAAGGAGTGAACCCTAATGTAAACTATGGACTTTGAGTGATAATGTGTCCATGTAAGTTCCTCAACTATAACAAACATACCACTCTAGCTGGGGGTGTTGATAGTGGGGGAGGCTGTGCATATGTGGGGGGAGGGGCATACGGGAACTCTGTATTTTCCACTGTGTTTTGCTGTGAATCTAAAACTGCTCTAAAAATATAAAGTCTAGGCCAGGCGCAGTGGTTCACGCCTGTAATACCAGCACTTTGGGAGGCTGAGGCGGGTGGATCACAAGGTCAGCAGATCGAGACCATCCTGGCCAACATAGTGAAATCCCGTGTCTACTAAAAACACAAAAACATTAGCCAGGCGTGGTGGCAGGTGCCTGTAGTCCCAGCTACTCAGGAGGCTGAGGAAGAATGGTGTGATCCCGGGAGGCTGAGCTTGCAGTGAGCCAAGATCGCGCCACTGCACTCCAGCCTGGGCAACACAGCGAGACTCCGTCTCAAAATAAATAAATAAATAAATAAAATAAAGTCTATTTTGAAAGTTTTCTTAAAAGCCCTTCAAGACAGGAGGGAGGTGTTCACTCAGAGGCTGGGAAACCCACATCCCAGCTTCTGAATATCTCACATTTGCAGGCTTGATTTTATACAAAACTATAAGGCCTTTTCTGAGAATCGCTGTGTGAGAGGATCCTCATGATACTCAGGAAGCGGAGGGGAGACCTCTGGAAGCTCAGGAGTCGAGGAAAGTGAACCTTGTAATCATGAGTTAGTAACTTCAAAAAGGCTGTTTAAAAACATGCTCATAACATGCTTTTGAAAGGGTTGCGGTGTGCAGTAAAACATCAGGACTCCTTCATTTTGTTAAGGCTTTTGCTTTCTTTCCTTTGTTATTCAATGCTCTTTTGCATGCAACTGCAGATTTTCATCCTGTATCACAGACACAGGGCTTTTATCCATACTATCCCTCCCCAGCCTTCTCATAAACACAGCACACAGCTTGATAGATGCTCTCTAGGGTGACCAAGGGTACTTTCCCATCCCATCAATATCTGTGTTAAGACTTCTTTTTCTTTTCTTTTCTTTCTTTTTTTTTTTTGGTTTGTTTGTGATGGAGTCTTGCTGTGTCGCCCAGGCTGGAGTGCAGTGCTGTGATCTCAGTTCACTGCAACCTCTGCCTCTTGGGTTCAAGCGATTCTTCTGCCTCAGCCCCCCAAGTAGCTGGGACTACAGGTGCATGCCACCACGGTCCGCTAATTTTTGTACTGTTAGTAGAGATGGAGTTCTGCCATGTTGGCCAGGCTGGTCTAGAGCCCCTGGCCTCAAGCAATCCACCTGCCTCGGCCTCCAAACATGCTGGGATTACAGGCATGAGCTACCACACCTGGCCAAGACTTCTTTTATTGTAGTCATCATGGAACTGTAATGACTAAGAAGGAAATGTGGCTGGGAGTTGCTTACAGAGAGTAAGCAAGCAATAGGAAAACCAAACCAAACCACAAAAACATAGGTAAAAGTTCTAAACAGATACTTCACCAAAAAAGATATATAGATAATGTATTAATTTGCTAAGACTACTATGAAAAGTACACAAACAGAATGGCTTAAACAATAGAAATGTATTATCTCTCAGTTCCAGAGGCCACAGGTCCCAAGATCAAGGTGGTGGCAGGGGTGGTTGTGGGGCTCTGCCTTTATCTTCACACAGCATCCTCCCTGTGTGCATGCATCTGTTTTCAAATTTCCCCTTTTTATAACAACATCAGTCACATTGTATTAAGGACCATCCAGATGACCTCAACTTAACTTGATCTTTTGCAACGACTCCATTTTCCAATAAGATTCTATTCATAGACACAATTCAACCCAGAAAAGACGGCAAAGAAGCACATGAAAAGATGCTTAACGTCAATAGTTATTATGGAAGTTCAAATTAAAAGCTGAACTAAGATACCACTTCATACCTACTAAAAAGGCTTTAAAAAAATCACCACCACACACACAAACCTGATAATACCACCTACTAGCAAGGGTCTGGGACAACTGGACCACTCACACATTGTTCATTAGAATGCAAAATGGTACGGCTACTTTGGAAATCAGTTTGAAAGTTTCTTATAAACACGTATGTATCATACGACCCAGCAAACTCACCTCTAGGTGTTCATCAAAGAGAAGCGAAAATGTAGGTTTATGCAAAAATGTGTATATGAAAGTTTATAGAACTTTATCTATAATCACCCCAAACTGGAAACAACCCAGATGTCTTTCAACTGGTAAATGAGTGACCATCTACCCATATATAAAGCCAGTTCAAGGAACAAACATTTTGTTGTTTCAACATTTGTTGATTCACCCAACAACATGCATAAAACTTAAATGTATTTTGGTAAGTGAAAAAAGCCAGACCCAAAAGATTACATGTTATATGATTCCATTTATATAAATTTCTGGAAAAGGCACAACTATAAGGACAGAAAATAGTAAATGACTGCTGGGGGTGGGGGTGGGAGCAACTGACTACAAAGAAGCAGGACAAAAGAATTCGGGGTGGAGAGGAACTAAGAAATTGGTGGTTGATACACAACTCTGCATTTGTCAAAACCATTAGAATCCACCGAGTTAATTTCACAGTATGTAAATTATAAAAACTGTCACCCAGGATGTGGGATTATGAAGAAAGGAGATTACCTAAGTAACTTTGGACAACCGTTCAGATTGGCTACTATAAAGCTAAAGACAAAAATGATTGTATGTAAACACTGTACTCTAGTTTTGTAAATTTTTCTCTGACAGAGTTATGTGTTACCAACTCTAAACTATGGGTATAATAAGGTTGAACTGTGAAAATATGGTGTAAATAATGAGAGCCAGGCTTCTATCAGAGAAATAAGTTACAAATAAGAAAAAGATGCAGATAGCACTATTCACAATAGCAAAGATATGGAATCAACCCAAATACCCATCAATGATAGACTGGATAAAGAAAATGTCATACACATACACCATGGAATGCTACACAGCCATAAAAAGGAATGAGATCATGTTCTTTGCAGTCACATGGATGGAGCTGGGAGCCATTATCCTCACAAACTAATGCAGGAACATAAAACCAAATACTACATGTTCTCATTCATAAGTGGGAGCTGAAAGATGAAAACACATGGACACAGGGAGGGGAACAACACTT
The DNA here is from genome assembly GCF_009764315.1 of Trachypithecus francoisi. NCBI lineage: Eukaryota > Metazoa > Chordata > Mammalia > Primates > Cercopithecidae > Trachypithecus > Trachypithecus francoisi. The sequence goes on along the minus strand of NW_022680710.1, from coordinate 42,334 downwards.
ACTGGGGCTTGTCAGGGGAGGGTGGTGGGGGAGAGCATCAGGGAAAACAGCTAATGCATGCTGGGCTTAATAATTAGGTGATGAGTCGATAGGTGCAGCAAACCACCATGGCACACGTTTACCTATGTAACAAACCTGCACATTCTGCACATGTATGCCAGAACTTAAAATAATAAAAATATAAAAAATAAAATTAAAATAATTTTTAAAAAGATGTGGATTATAATGAATCCTATGGTGCTGAAATAGTGTCCAGGGTTTCAGTATGAATTCATAGATACACAAAAAAATAGTTGTGTGTGTCAGCATTCACAGGTTAGTATATATGCTGTCTATATATGGGCAGTTTAATCAGAGATAGAAATGGTAAGAAAGAACCAAAAAAAAATGCTATAGATTAAAAACACTGTAACAAAAATGAAGAATGCCTTTGACAGGCTTATTAGTAAACTGCATTTTGCTGAGGAAAGAAATCTCTGAGCCTGAGAATATCTCATGGAAATCACCAAAACTGAAAAGGGGAAAAAGACTGAAAAAAAAATACAGAATATGCAAGAACTGTGAGACAACTGCAAATGATGTAACATGTATGTGATGGGAATTCCAGAAGCAGAAGAGAAAGAAACAGGAGAAATATTTAAAACGATAATGGCTGAGAATTTCTCTCAATGTGAGACACCAAATCACAGATCCACGAAGCTCAGAAAACATCAAGCAGGATAAATACCCACAGAAAAACTGCATCTAGCCACCTAAGTGACAAACTATAGAAAAAAAAATCAAAAGATGAAGAGAAAATTCTGAAGGAACACAGAGGGGAAAAAAACCACCTTACATATGGAGAAGTCAAGATAATAATTATATCCAACTTCTCCTCAGAAATCGTGTAAGCAAGAGGAGAATGGAGTGAAATATTTAAAGTGTTGAGAGAGGGGAAGAAAAAACACCACCAACCTAGAATTCCATATTCTGTGAAATTACTCTTCATAAGTGAAGGAGAAATAAAAACTTTCTCAAGCAAAAATTGAGGGAATTAGTTGCCAGTAAACTTGCCTTGAAAGAAATGTTAAAGAAAAGTTCCTTGGGAAGAAGGAAAATGATACAGGTCAGTAACTTGGATGTATATCAAGAAAGGAAGAGCACTGGAATAAGAATAAGTTAAGATAAAATGAAAACTTTTATTTTCTTATTCTTAATTTATCTAATAGATCAATTCAGATCAAACTGATCAATAGATCAAACAGATCATTTGTTTAATATAACAATTTGTAATAATATATTTGATTATGTATATATCTTTTGTATATAAATGATTGTATATGTTTGTATGCAAGTGAAATGAATGATAATAATGGTACAAGGGACAGGAGGGAGGAATTAGGACAATTTTGTTATTATAAGGTACTCACTCTACCTGTGAAGCAGTAGAGTGTTATTTAAAAGTGAACTTAAACTAGTTGTAAATGTATATTGCAAATCCTAGGGAAAACAATACAAAAAGAAATATAACTGACGGATATGCTAAGAAGGGAAAGAAAATGGAATCATGAAATGCTCAATTAAAACCACAAAATATGGAAACAGAGTGGAAGTCAAAAATGGAAACAAAAGCAAGAACAACAAATAGAACACAATAACAAATATGGTAGATATTAATCTTACTATGATGATATAATAATCATTTTGAATGTCAATGGTCAATCACCAGTTAAAAGACAGAAATTGTCAGAGTCGATCAAAAACAATACCTAACTGTGCACTATATGATGCCTGCAAGAAACTCACTTTAAAGAAACATATAGATTAAACGTAAATAAATAGAAGAAAAATATACCATGCTAACACTAATCAAAAGAAAGCAGGAATAGCTATATGAATTTCAGACAGAGCAACTTCAAAGCAAGGAAATTTAGCAAGGATAAAGATTCTGTCAAAGCATTACAGAATGACAAGGGGGATCCAATCTCAAAGAAGACAAAACAATCATTAACGTGTATGTGCTAACAACAGAGAATCAAACACCCTGAGGTAAAAACTGATAGAAGTGTAGGAAACATAGATGAATCCACTGTCATAGCAGGAAACTTCAACACGTCTCTATCAGACATGGACAGATTCAGCAGGTGGAACATCAGCCAAGGACTTAACAACTCAACAACGCCATTAATAAACTGGATATAACTGACATCTATAAACAACTTCATCCCACCGTAGTGAAATCCTGTGTCCACTAAAAATACAAAAATTAGTTGGGTGTGGCTGAGGCAGAAGAATCGCTCGAACCAGGAGGTGGAGGTTGCAGTGAGCCGAGATCATGCCACGCACTCTAGCCTGGGCGACAGAGCGAGACTGTCTCAAAACAAGCAAACAAAAATCCCAAAACACAAACAACAACAAAAGAAGTTACTGCAATGATCCAGATGGAGAAACTGAGGCACGGAAAGATGAAAAGCAGAGTTAGTAGACAGCACAGCGAGGATTTGAATCCAGATACTCTGACTCCAGCAGCCCCCTCTTGGCCACTCCACTCTGGTGTCCGGCCACCAGCAAGGACCTGGGTCTGCCCTGGGCCGAGGCGTTTGTGGTTCTCTCCCTGCAGGACGTGCAACCAAGGCCAGGGCGGCACTGGACATCGTGCACCAGGTTCGCGTGGACCCTGGGGGGTCCTTCCTGTCCTGCGAGCTGTGGCCCCGTGCGCTGCGCAAGCGGGATGTGTCTGTGTGCCCAGACGCACCCTCCTTCTACCAGCTGCAATACTGTAGGTGCAAGCTGCGCTTCAACCTGACCTCCAGTCAACACCTGCTGGTGCCCGTCTTTGTGAGTAAGACACTGAGGCTTGGCGGCCTGGGTTGCAGGCACATCTGGGCCCACACCCCCGCCTGCCATCTGCTTGGGGAGGCACAGGACCCGGAGCTCGAGGGTGGCCTAGCGGCCACCAGCGCCTGTGAGGGCCTATTGAGTGCACTGTGACATGTATACTTGGGGCAGTCTCGGGTGGTGGATGTGGAGATTTGCTCCAGCCTGGGCACGCACTTGTCTGGTGGCTTTGCCCAGTGCACTTTTCCTCTGCCAGCCTCGGTATTCACGCCTGTAAAATGGGAGCGACAATGCAGGCCTCGTTGATCTCTAGGACAGCAGTTCTCAAAGTTTAATGTGAAAGCCGGGTAGTGGTGCACCTGTAGTCCCAGTTATTTGGAAGGCTGAGGCGAAAAGGATCACTTGAGCCCAGGAGTTCAAGGAAGAACGAAAGAGAAAAGAAAAGAAAAGATAAGTTTACTATGAGCTCAAATCACCTGCAGGCCCTGTTTAAACAGAATGTTTGCAGGGTAGGTCTGGGGTGGCGCCCAAACACTTGGATTTCTGAAACCATCTCAGGTGATATTGAAGATGCAGGTCCAGAGATCCCACTTTGAAAACCTCTGTTTGACTGGACTAAGTAACTGAAAAAGCAGTTGGCTTCTCTTCCTGCGGCATCAGTTATGACTGTCCTTCACAGGTCCCTTTAGGCTGCTCTTCTCCAGGAAAGCCACCCCTCACCCTGTAGCCATTCTGCAGGGTGTGGTGAGGAATCCCTTTGAGCCCCTCTGACGGGATCAGCGTTCCGGGAAAAGCAGGCCTCAGCTTCCTGGCTTGGTCTGGCTGAAGGGTGGTGCTGGCTACTGCCTGCAGCCCTAATGGCTCCCTGACTGGGGCTGATTAGAGCAGCTTCCACTCCAGGCAGAGCAGGGCCCCTTTCTGTTGGTGTTCAGGTGACCAGCCGCACCCTCACAGCTCTGGAGGTTGGGGGTTTGGGAGGAGTAGGGGATATGTGCACACTCTCAGCGTCCACTGTTCCCAGGAGGCCCTCAGCTTAGATTGCTCAGGCAAAAACCATGGGCTGTGGCTGCACAGGGCCTAATGACAGGGAGCCCACAACACAAGCTGCACAACATCTGGACCTTTGAAGGCTCATCTGCCCTGCACAGTATTCTCATTTATGGAGCCTGTGCTTGTCCCTTAATGTACAGTTGATGTTGTTAAGCCTGAGCAGCAGCTGTACACACAGGGCGTCATTCCCATTTCACAGATGAGGAAACAGGCTCAGAGGGGAACTTGCCCAGGGTCACCTAGTCATTCAGTGAGTGGTGGGTGGGAGGGGGGGACTCCGCATTCATACCCTGGTCTCCAGACCCAAGAGCTGATGCACTCTCCAGCCCTCCCTCCAGGCTCCCTGGTCCTGTGTGACCCAAGGGGCAGAACTGGTGTCTACAAGGGGAAGTCCGAGGCACGTAAGACCTTCTTCCCTGTTGAGCCCTGAGCTTCCTCAGGAGGTAGTGGGCATCAAAGATGCTTCCTAGGGCCCCTCCCCTCCTTGGATTCTGAATGCTGGCAGACATGTCCAAGACACTCCTGCCAGCTTCCCTTCTCTGGGCGGCCCTGGGCCCAGAGAACAGGGTGTCCTAGTGACCATAGGCATCTCCTCTGCTCGGGTGTGGGTGTAGATGCTTTGGAGTGATTCTTTCCCTTAGGGAGATAGAGGGAAGGTCAGAAGCCCTGGCCAGTTGGGAGGGAGCACAGTGCTGGAAATGGCTGGCGTGCAGAGGAGATGGAGAATAGCCTGGAGGCCTGGGCACAAGCCTCCCCACTCAGGATGGCTGTCTAGGACTCTGGAAGACAGCATTTTGTCAGATTTGGAGCCTTCTGAGCTCTGCTTTGAAGGTTTGGCTGTGTGTGAAATGGCAGAGAAGGGCTTTCCAGGTGGAGGTTACAGAGTGCGCAAAGGCCCAGCGGGAGGAAAGTGCAGAGTGTCCGTGGGCAGTCACAGGTAGTGTGGGCAGTGGGGGCTCAGCTGGGCAGGATGGGCCTCTGGGACGTGCAGGAAGAGCAACTGAGGGCCAGTCCTCCCTGTGTGACCCTGGTGCTTCTTCCCCAGGAAGGTGTGTTCCGGCTGTCCAACGAGGACTACTTCATTGAGCCCCTGGACACTGCCCCAGCCCGGCCCGGCCCAGCCACGCCCAGCCCATGTGGTGTACAAGCATCAGGCCCCAGAGAGGCTGGCACAGTGGGGTGATTCCAGTGCTCCAAGCACCTGTGGGATGCAAGGTATGCTCTTCTGCTCCCAGTTCTCGGGTGGGTGCTGGGCCTGGAGACATGACGGGGCCTTTCTAGAAGCCCCTCTTAACATCCCCATGCCCACTGCCCCTTAGACCACAGGACACAGATAGACAGACGGATACATCACCATAGCCTGTGCCCTTAATTGTGCCACAAGACTGTGTCCTCTGCTTTTCAGGCCTGCCCCAGTCAATCACCTAGACGGACCTCCCTTGCTCCATCTCACCTACCTCTCCCACCTTGGGGCTCAACCTGCCTCTGCTCCCTCCCCCCCACAGCCTATGGCACCTGACTCTGCCAGCCATTCTCCCCCCAGTGCCCAGGCCAGGTGAGCCATGCCCAGCTCCAACAGGGCCACTATCCAGGAACCTCCCTCCCCCGCGCCACCCTGTTCCCACCCTAGAATAACTAACCTCTATTACTGGGACCTGGAGTGTGGTACCCAGTGCCTCCTCTGCAGAGCAGCAGTAGTGCTGGCCAGTCCAGGTGAGGAGCTGCCTGCTAAGGGTTGCTAGGGTTTGGAGAATGCTTGGCTGGCATGCTAATCTCAACCTGCCCACAGCTCTGGTACTGCATTTGCTGGAGCACATATCCACAGAGGTATGCTTCTTGGCCTCAGTTTCCCCAGCTTCTTAGATATGCTTCCTCTTCTGATCTGGCGCAGCCTGGGTCAGGGAAGCAGGCCCAGTAGGGCCAGCTGGGCTGGGTCTTGGCCAACCTCCCCCGGCTGGGGTTTAGAGGGTGGGGTCAGCCTGTGTTGGGATTTACTAACCCCCCAGGGTGGGAAGAAGTGACACGGGGAGATAGGGGCCCAGTAGCCAGTTTTGTCAGGCCCAGGAGTTCCCCTCCCATGGACACAGTACTTTACTGTGTTTATATCCACCCTTTCATTTGCCCTTTGAGGTCCCCCTGTGAGGCAGATCAACATTCCTATTTTTAGTCAGGGAATCTCAAGATCAGAGAAGGGAAGTGACCAGGAAGAGCCACACAGCACAGGTCTGGGGCAGAGCCAGGAGGGGAATTCAGGCCCCTGGCCTCTGATCCCTGTGTGGTTCCTAGTGCCCCAGAGAACTTGCTGAGGAGAGACCCTGGAGACATGTGCCCTGGGTCAGGGTGGGCCAGAAGGATGGGGAACAGATGTTCCCTCGGGATCAGATGTTTATTTAAGACTGACTTGTTGAGAGCCATCGCTCTACCTGGGATAAAGTGATGGATGTGGAAGAGCATGATCCTGCACTTGGGGACTCTGTCTCATCGTAGCACTTCCCAAGGAATATTTCAGGGAATGTATTCCAAAGAATGCCAGTAGCGTACTATGAAAAAAGATGCTGCTGTTGAATAAGTTTGGCCACACAGGATTAAAAAAAGTAAAACAGGCCAGGCATGGTGGTGCACACCTGTTGTCCCAGCTACTTGAGGGACTAAGGTGGGAGGATTGCTTGAGCCCAGGAGGTCAAGGCTGCAGTGAGCCGGGATCATGCAACTGCACTCCGTATGGGTGACAAAGTGAGACCCTGTCTCATTAAAAAAAAAAAAAAAAGGTAAAACAGACTTCTTTACTACAGGACTTCTCAGAGCCTTCAAAATAAATAGGCGTTGAGAATCCCCAACAGAATAGGCAGGCAGCGTTCCCCAAATTTAGGAAATAAGCAGGGGCTTTGAAATAGCAAAACCTGAATTCCGAGCCCAGCTTCACCCTCTCTTTAAGCTTCAGTTACTTCATTTGTAAAATGAGGATAATTGTGCCTGCCTTAGAAGTAACAAGATTAAATGATATAATGCATGCTAAGCTCCAAGCACAGGGACTGTACATGTTAGGCTCAATCAAGGCTGGCTGCAGCTATTTTTTTGGCTGTTGCAGTGTCTGACCCACAGCCATCTTCAGGACAGCCACACCTTTCTTTACCAACGCCACCTACAGACTCCAATTTATCATCATTCTCCCCATGCTAGATTCAGACCTGAGTCCTAGAACTTGAGTGGGTTTGTCCCAAAGATAGCAAGACAGGTCCCTTTTCACCCCGTTTTCTTTCTTTCTCTTTCTTTCTTTCTTTCTTTCAGATGGAGTCTCTCTCTGTTACCTGGGTCGGAGTTCAGTGGCGCGATCTTGGCTCACTGCAACCTCTGCCTCCTGGTTCAACTGATTTTCCTGCCGCAGCCTCCTGAGTAGCTGGGACTATAGGCGCATGCCACCACACTTGGCTAATTTTTTTGTATTTTTAGTAGAGATGGGGTTTCTGCATGTTGGCCAGGCTGGTTTTGAACTCCTGACCTTGTGATCTGCCCACCTTGGCCTCCCAAAGTGCCAGGATTACAGGTGTGAGCCACCGTGCCCAGCCAGTTTCACCCCATTTTCACCCCCAATTCTGTTCTTGCTCTCTGAGGTCACAAGCCCTTTTGAGGGGCTCTTGTTACACTTTCAGCTCACCGGGAGCCTGTGGTTACCTGTAACCTCCAGATCTTACCTTCACAAACACTGCACACCTTGGTGTGCTCTCCAGGCCTGCAGCAGAACAGGGCTGGGCTTCCCTGGGTGTCATTTATCCAGTTGAAACACCCTGCCCTGACCTTGGGCCATTAACCGATGCTGCTTGGTTGAGTTGATCAGCCAATTAAGACCCTGCCTCCCTCCAACATCTCCCAATGCCTGTATTGCCCCATAGCTCCTGGGAGACAGTGAGGTTATACATGCTGAGGGAAGGCCTTTGTGGTGGTACTAAGCTGTCCCTAGCCCTGACTCAGAATACAGTGTGGGTCAGTCCTCAGGCAGGCCGAGCAGACCCTCAGCGCTTCTGGTCCTCTGGAGTCACTTTGCTGGGGATGATACCGAGCTTACCTATCTGTGGTCTAGGAAAGATTTGTGGTCTGGGAAGGGGCTTTGGAGGTCTCTTGTCCTCTTCAGGTTCTGGGGCTGCTGGGTTGGGGTAGTGTGTGTGAGGTGTGGGGACACTCATGCATTGGTGTACGTGCATCACCTGTCCACTGTGCAGCCTGTGTGCACCCGTGTGAGCGTCCCTGTGTGTGAGCATGGGTATGCGTTGCCCTGGGTGGGAGGGTGGGTTGGGTGAGCATTGGCTCCTTGTATCCTTCATCCTGGTGACAGCCTGACCCCCCCGTCTCTTGAGCAGGTGGCTGGCCTGTTTTATGACCCCAGCATTGGGAACCGCATCCACATCACTACTGTGCGCCTGGTCCTTCTGGAAGATGAAGAGGTGAGCAGTCATGTAGTCCCATGATGCCCAGCAATGGCTTTGGCTGCCAGAGCCCTCCTGCACCATGACCTGTGTAGCTCTGTATAGAAGGGCACAGTGAAGGCCTCCTTGGCCTGGACCATGTCCCCTGCCAACCCCTAGTTCCTGACTGACCGTCTCTCAGGTCCCAGGTCCTCTGCAGGAGGTTCCTACAGGAGGGGTGGTCAGGCTAGAAGCTGGACTGGTGCCTGCGGGCCTCCCACTGCCCTGCTGGGCCTCTGTCTCCTGCCTTTATATGGAGGAGAATTGGGCCTGACCCTCTCGGAACTCAGGGGAGGCATGAGCGGTCATTCTCTCTGCCCCCAGGAGGACCTAAAGATCACACACCATGCAGACAACACCCTGAAGAGCTTCTGCAAGTGGCAGAAAAGCATCAACATGAAGGGGGACGCCCACCCCCTGCACCATGACACCGCCATCCTGCTCACCAGGTACTGCCAGCTGCAGGAGGGTGGGAGCCTGCATCTCAGGGAGGTGCTTCACGGCCCTACGGGAGAAGCCCTGGTGGAGGAGGGGGCCGTGCTCTCAGGGAGCCCCAATTTTAGGAGAGTTTCCGCACCTTTGGCCCAAGGCTGGATTCTGTCTGCACTCGGGGAGGTCTTTTTATTTTGAAATAATTGTGGATTTTCATGCTGTTGTCAAAAATAATAGAGAGAGGGCCTCTATAGCCTTCGTCCATTTCCCCCAGTGGTAACGTCTTGCATGACTAGAGCACCGTATCCCAACCAGGAAACTGACACTGATACCATCCGCAGACTTCCTCAGATATCATTAGTTCCACACATACTGCCCTCTGTGTGAATGTGTGTGTATTCAGTTCTGTGCAGTTTCATCACTGTGGGTTCACCTACCCACCCCCACAGTCTAGATACAGATCTGTCTCATCAGAAGGATGTCTCGTACTACCAGTTTATAGTCACAGCCACCTTCCTCCCTCCTCCCCTAACCTCTGGCAACTGCTGATCTGTCCAGAGGCAGTTATCTTCCCTCTGCTGAACTCTGGCAGCTTCTGTCAGCACCCCTGCTGGATAGTAACCAAAATTGTTCTGTGCGGGTCTGTGCTCCCAAGGGCCAAAGAGATGCCCAGCGGATTGTGTGTGAATGAGAGCACCTGCTTCCCACGTGGCCACTGTGCTGGCCTCATGCCACAGAACGGTGGGAGGGACATCCTTTTCGCTTGGAATCAGTTCGGGGGGACCCTTCCCTGGCCTTCGCTCAGGTGGGCCTGGCACTGGGCCAGGTTAACCTGAAGGCTGCTTCTCTTCCTGTGCAGGAAGGACCTGTGTGCAGCCATGAGCCGGCCCTGTGAGACCCTGGGCCTGTCCCACGTGGCGGGCATGTGCCTGCCGCACCGCAGCTGCAGCATCAACGAGGACACAGGCCTGCCGCTGGCCTTCACTGTAGCCCACGAGCTCGGGCACAGGTACTGTGCCTGCCCCCATTGCTACACTGAGAGCTGAGCTTCACCCTCCCAGCCTGGGGGCACTGGGTATCCAGCCTGTGGGTCACAAAGTCCAGGGGAAAGGAAGCTCTCTGGAGAAGGAGCCCTGACTGTGGCCATGTGCTGTCCCTGCACTGTCCCCTCCCCACAACCAGGCTGCTTCCCTGTAAAGCAGGAGAGAGGCCTGTCTGGGCATCTCTGGGACTTGCCTGGAGGGAGTCTTATTTAAAGGGGAGTTGTGATGGGCCAGAAAGTCATCGTAGGTCTTTGGCTGTGCCTCCCCATTGCCCTTAGTACTGTATTTTTTACTCTCGATCCCTGTCCCTGTTCCTGTTGGCTCTGTGGCCTGGGCCAGTGCCTGCCCTCTCTAGGCCTCTGTGTGCTTCCCATAGATTGAGGGGTTTGGATTCAGTGACGTCCAAGGCTCCCTGCATCTGACACCGCTGCCTGAGGCTCCTGCCTTCACAGGCCTCCAGCCACCTGTGCTCGGGCTGTTGAGCTGGCGAATATGGCAGCATCTTAGATTGTCCAGCAAGCTTTCAAAGGCAGGCTCCCAGAGGGTTCTGTGGTCAAAGCTGTTGGGGTCATCCATTCAGACGTCTGGGTGATGGCTGTGCCTGCAGGACCTTAAAGCTGCCTATGGCTGCAGAAAAACAGCCTGCCGCAGTACTGCAATTTTCTGGTTGTGTTATGCTAGTTAGTTCCTCAGACTCTCTGAGCCTCCCTGGGGGTAATAATGAGAACTGAGTGAGACTGTGTTTCTGAAAGTGCTTAGCATGGCCCCTGGCACAGAGTAGATGCTCAGGAAATAATTTTTCTCGTGTCCTTCCCAAGGATGGTCTCTGGAGACCTTTCTGTGACACAGCAGCTCAGATCCCTTAACTCAAGTACACAGCCTTGGGACAAGGACCTGTGAGTGGGAACCTCTGTCAGAGTGTTCTTGAGGCCAGTGAGCTTGCAGCGGCCATCACAGGCCCCCATCTGTGCCACCTGGTTTGCCATTGCTGGCCAGCCCCCAGGCAGGGGCAGGGCTGCTGTGGGTCCCTGGCCCTCATTTCAGGCCAGAGCAGGAGCCCCTGGGATCCTAGCTGTCATACCCTCATTTTACTTTAAGGAAACTCAGAGAGGGAATGTGACTTTCTCAAGGCTGCGGCCATTGGGTGGCAGAACCAGCCCTGAAACTAGGACTGTGCACCTTGTGGGTCTCCAGGGGAGGGCAGGCTGGCAGCCTCCCGCCAGCTCGCCCGCCCCTGGGGCCTGTGCTCTCACACAGTTTTGGCAATTCAGCATGACGGAAGCGGCAATGACTGTGAGCCCGTTGGGAAACGGCCTTTCGTCATGTCTCCACAGCTCCTGTACGACGCGGCTCCCCTCACCTGGTCCCGCTGCAGCCGCCAGTACACCTTGAGTAAGTCCTCCAGCACCGGGCCCCTACGCCTTGATCCATGAGGTCAAGGTCTACTGGGAGAGCTGCAGACAGTCACATTGGAGGGGTAGAGGGAAGCAGAGGGACAAGGTCTTGATCTGTGAGGTCAAAGTCTAATGGGGGAGAGGCAGATAGTCATACTGCAGAGCCGGGGTAGAGGGAAGCAGAGGGGCACCTGGCAAAGATGTGGTGCTGGCATCCCAAATGTCCTCCTGGAAGGGACACTTGAGCTTGAACTTGGAGGAGGAGTGAGAATTCACACATGTGCAGAAGGGATAAGAATGGCGTTCCTGGTAGAGGAAGCCTGAGAAAGGCCTGCAGCCGTGAAGGAGTGGGAAAGATTTCAGGAAACGGCAGAACCCTGAGCGAGGCTATGGGAGCCAAGGCTGCATAGGAAATGAGGCTGGAGGAGGCGAGGGCCGGACACAAGGTCCAGTGAGAGACAGGAAGAAGGGGCCACTAAGGGAACTGAAATACAAAGCTTTCTCCATTTTTTCATGTTCTCTTCATTTGTTCTGGTGTTCTTGTTGTTGTTGTTTGTTTTTTGAGACAGAATCTCACTCTGTCTCCCAGGCTGAAGTGCAATGGCACAATCTGGGCTTACTGCAACCTCTGCCTCCCGGATTCAAGCGATTCTCCTGCCTCAGCCTCCTGAGTAGGTGGAACTACAGGTGTGTGCCACATTGCCTGGCTAATTTTTATATTTTTAGTAGAGACAGGTTTTTGCCATGTTGGCCAGACTGGTCTTGAACTCCTGACCTCAAGTGATCCACCCACCTCGACCTCCCAGAGTGCTGGAATTACAGGCACGAGTCACCATGCCCAGACTGTTCTGGTGGGTTTTGTTGTTTTGTTTTGTTTTTTAATTTGCTATTTAATGTTGTTCTAAGTATGAAAAAGTTTTTAATTTAAATTATTGGCATAAACTGTATCATTCATCTTTATTTTGTGCAGTGCCAGTTTTAAATGCAAATATAAGAGTATAGCTGACCCTTGAACAACTCCGGGGACAGGCACGGCTGCCCTGGGCTCTCTCCCAGGGAAAGGGCTGCTTTCCAGACCTCACCCTTCCACAGACGACCAAGGTCTCTGCCTGGGTGGGGTCATCGGAGGCTCTGTTGTGTCAACTGTGATGTGATGCTCTCCAGCTCCTTGTCGGGCCTGGCTCCAGGGTCTGGGCTCAGGGACGGAGGCTGTGGGGTCAGAGAGCAGGGCCACATGAGGGCTTGGCAGTCCAGGAGGCCTTCTGAGGGAAGGGCCCTGGCAGCGTGTGCAGAGGGCTGGGATTTGGGGTTGGGGTTGTTTAGCCAGCTGGAGTGCCCAGGAGGTGAGATGAGAGAGGCCGGGAGGGCCTGTGCTGCTGGCTGCAGGTGGAGGATCAGCTGAACCGAGCAGGGAGGCTGGAGTTTCCTACAGTTGTAGGGCTCTGTGCCCCCTCCCACCTCTCCTCCTCTCCTGGCCCCACTGAGGCTTCTCCAACGGGTCTCACAGGCTACACCCCCTCCATCCTCCCGTCCCATCTCTAGCCGTGGGTGGGGCCTGTGCCTGGATGACCCTCCTGCCAAGGACATCATTGACTTCCCCTCGGTGCCGCCTGGCATCCTCTATGATGTGAGCCACCAGTGCCGCCTCCAGTACGGGGCCTACTCTGCCTTCTGTGAGGACATGGATGTGAGTGGGGCTGGTGTGGGTGTGGGGGTGTGGGGACCTGGCAGGAGGGCTCAGGGGACAGCTCTCACCAGCCCGTGGATGCCAGCCTGGGAGTAACGTCGCCTGGCCTGGGCTGCACCCCCGAGTGATACTGTGAGACGTCAAGTGGCCTGTGGGAGAGGCCAGGGATGGGCAGCCACAGACCCAGCTCTGAATTCTGGGTCAACCATGGACCAACTGTGACACTTCCGGCAAGTCCCTTAGCCTCTCTGGAGCTGGCTTATAAGAGGGAAAAGGGACCCCAGTGGGGAGGGTCTATTTATCCTGGAGAAGATTGCCTGAAGTGATCTTCTAACGGGAGTGTTTCCAGAGGAGGGGCTGGGCCAGGAGAGGTGGGGACAGCTGGGGACCGCTCTGAGGAGCACAGCCCTGGGCGCCCCACACCACCACATGGTCCGGGGAGGAAGGTGGGAGCAGGCACACAAGAAGGGACCTCTGGGGGTCAGTGGGCCCCTGCCATGTGGAGGGGTGCCTAGGGGACCCTTGGGGACAGGGAGGGGGCAGGGTGGGTAGTGGCGCTGGGAGGGAGTGAGGGTATGGCCCATGCCCTCCTCCTCGCAGAGTGTCTGCCACACACTCTGGTGCTCTGTGGAGACCACCTGTCACGCCAAGCTGGATGCAGCCGTGGACGGCACCTGGTGTAGGGAGAATAAGGTAGGGGATGTCCCCAGTCCCGGCGGTGGGTGTGTGAGACGCCAGACCTGCTGTAACCAGGCCCTGGGGTCAGCCCCGGCTCACAGTCTTGCTTGTGCTCCTAGCAGAGCCCCGCACTCACTGCAGCCCAAGGCCCCATCTGCAAAGTGGAGGCATTGGGGCCAGGGCTTGATTCCATGATTCCCCAGAGTGTCTTCAGCTGAGTCAGCATGCGGGCTGTTTTACTCCCTGCTCAGCTCCTCCCTGTGGCCTGGGTCACAGATGATTGTGATTATTGTGAAGGGGCCTCTCTCACCTTCCATCCTTCCCCTCTGTGCCTGTCTCAGCCTCCCCACCCACCTTGTTCTCACTAGGGTGAGGATGACTGATAAGCTGGGGGGTGGGGTGGCTCTACCTCCATCTGTCTCAGTAGTGGTATCTCAATGGGGAGTGTGTACCCGTGGGCTTCCGGCCTGAGGCGGTGGATGGTGGCTGGTCCAGCTGGAGCGCCTGGTCCATCTGCTCCCGGAGCTGTGGCGTGGGCGTACAGAGCCCCGAGCGGCAGTGCATGCAGCCTACGTGAGTGTGGGGCCCAGGGTGCCCTGGGCAATGGGACAGAGGGACCCAAGCAGTCAGCCAATTGCAGGAGCTTGGCTCTGTCCCAGCCTCTGGCTCTTAGAAGTATCCTCATAATGGTCAGTCTGAGTGTCCAGGCCACCTTGAGTCACTTTCAAGCAGTGTTCTGGGGGCTGACAGGGTCCCCACTGCTGACCCCTTTGCAGAGAGGGGGACACTGAGGTCCAGAGACTGGAGAGACTCATCAGATGCCACATGACAAAGCAGCTGCTGCCTGGAAGGAGGCAGGAGAGGGCAGTGGGGAAGAGCCCTGCACCTTAGATGGCTCTGGGTTTGAATCCCCTCTTCACCCCTCCTCTGGTCCTCCATTTCCCCATCGATATAATAGCAGTGCCCATCCAGTAAAGTTGTAGTCGGGGGCAAATGCAGTTTTTGCAGGCCAGGCCCTCAGTCTTGCAACTTGTCTGTAGGGGCCACTCAGCAGGAGGGGCTTGGTGGCCTCAGAGGCACAACAAGGGTCTGAGATGAGACTGAGGGCAGCTGGGAGTATGGGCCAGCACTGAAGGGATGGCCTGAGGTGAGTGACTTCACCTCTCTGGGCCTCTGTTTCCCCATCTAAGAGGGGTAGTGTGAAGATCTGCTGAGACACAGAACTCAGTGGTACCGTAGACCTGAGGTACTACCCGGCTAATCTTCACTTCAGGAGGCCACCCGGGGCAGGCATGGGATTCACAGCCGGCCTCACCCAGGGCCCTGTGCTTATCCAAGACTGGCCTATGGCCCTCCCTGCCTCCTGGCCTCCAGGTCTGAGCTGGGTGGGGGCCAGCAACCCTGGCCTAGATGCGGAGGGTTTCAGGAGCTGTGCTTGGTCAGACCTCTCAGCTGGCTGAGGCCCTGGGCGCTTTCTTTAGACCCAGGCTGGGGTACTGCCACCAGGAGGGAGTCTGAGGACTCAAGGGCTCGTTAAGATGCTGGTGTCATGGGCTAGAGACTTGGAGCAGTCCCTCCAGCCAGTGCCAGTCATGCCTGAAGCTTGTCCCAGCTTCTCAACAGCCCTCTGCAGAGGCAGCCCCAACCCCACTTTATACAGGAGGAAACTAAGGCCCAGAGGCTGGCCGAAGACTTGCACACGGTCACACAGCAGGTCTTTAATTGGACAAACGTGAAAAACAGCACATACATTTGCAGGATTAGACATTTGGGAATTGTCTTTCAGCAAATTGGCTGCTTTGCAGGTGGACCACTTAGGAGTGTCTGCAGAGGCAAGTGCCCCGTGGTGGCTGGAACAGACAGGAGTTCTTTGTCTTAGGCAGGAAGTCCCAGGTGCACAGTCCAAGGTGGCAGGACCTGCAGCTGATTGGCCCTCAGCCACACCATCCTTGCCACAGCAGCCTCCCCTCCACTCCTGCCTGTCACAGATGCTGTCCTCCCTTCCAGGGCTCTTATCCTGTACTGGGCAGGAAGAAGGAGAGGGGAAAGGGCTGACTCCCAGCGAGGGACTCGTGCCTTTTTCTCTCCAGCCAGGACTGTGTCCCAGAACCCCCTAGTTGCAAGGGAGCGGCAGTGGGTTGTGTTTTCAGCAGGTCTCATTGCTCCTTGAACAAAATCAGAATCTGTTGGTGAGGAAAGAGGGGGACAGGTGTGGGACTGGCAGCTCAAGGGAGGGACAACTTACTCTTTGGACCACAGGGTGGGGGTGGAGCTGAGAAGGCAGAGCCACCTGCAGACAGGGTCCTACAGCTGGGCCTCAACAGGCAGTATGGGAGTGAGTGTTCAAGGTGAGGAGCATGGTCGTGCAAAGGCCCCAGGATGGGCAGTGGCAGACGGTGTGAAGGACAGGAGCAGTGCCAAGGCTGGTGTGGCGGTGGAGAGCAGGGGCTGCCCCTTGTTGCCCAATTTCTTTTCCAGATATTCTCTGAGCCATCGGGAAGGGTATGGATGGTGGGATGGCCTTGATGCCATGCCTGGGTTTGCATGCTAGCAGCAGCTGGCAAGGATCGAGCTCTTAGGATGTGCGGGGCACGGGCCGAGCCTGCACATGCAAAAACATGTGCAGTCCTCCCTCCAGGGCTTGGAGGAGGCAGGATTGTTGCTCCCACTTCCCAGAGGAGGATGCTGAGGTTCAGAGAGGCCAAATGAGCTGCCCAGGCATCTCAGTTAGGAAGCAGAGGGTCTGGGCACCCAACCCACTAAACCTCCACACTCTACCACCCCTCCAGGGGCAGCCAGTGGGGAGGCTACATAGGAGAGGGTGTGAGTGAGAACCAAGAGGACAAGAGGAAGCAACGGTGGAGGTCTGCCTTCATCCTGACATGGGCAGTAGGGTGCTGGGAGGGTTCTGGAAGAAAGGGTGTCTTTGGGTCTTGGGCAGTGGGCACGTGGGTGCCAGTCCCAGGCTGAGCCCCATGGCCCCTAGGTGTGTAGAGGCAGAGTGTGTACTGCTTAGAGTGGCAGGCAGGGCCCGTGGATGGGGAGCACTGTGCCCCCCTGGGCTGGCCCGATGACCACCAGAGGAAGTGCAGTAGCAGCCCTGCCCTGCCAGGTGAGCCCGCCCCCACTGTCCCGCCAACTTCCCACCCCCAGGCGTCCTGGGTCTGCCACAGGCCCCTATATCTGGGTCCCCGGAGGCCCCGGGGAGGAGCAGAGGGAGCCGGGCTTTCATTCTCTTCCCAAAGCTGAAGCCCCAGCCCCCCAGTCACCCCTCACCCCAGCCTGGGCCACCCTGCACACCTGTGGTCCTCCTCTTTGGGTCCCTGGATGTGAAATAGGCCTCAGGTCACACTCAGTTTCCCTGAGGGGAGGGTGGCAGGAGCAGAGGGGATGTGCCATGTCACCAGGCTTTGAGGGCAGGACACTTACCTGGGCTTGGAGCTCTGGAGAATCATCCACTGGCCTCAGTCCCAACTCTGCCCAAACCCTGAACGCCTGGAAGCCCAGCCTGGCCCTCCCTGCTGGTGAGCCTGCTGATGTCACTCATCTGATGCCATGGTGATGCCACCCATGTGCCCTCACCAGGTGGTGGGCAGGTGAGTGGCATCTGTGCTTCAGCTCCTGTGGGCCTGGGGGCCTCCCCTGCCAGGCCGTGCTCTGCATCCACAATGTGGGGCTGGATGAGCAGAGCGCCCTGGAGCCACCCGCCTGTGAACACCTTCCCCGGCCCCCTGCTGAAACCCCTTGAAACTGCCATGTGCCCTGTCCAGCCACCTGGGCTGTGGGGAACTGGTCTCAGGTGAGTGTGGGATGGGAGGGGGCCCACCTCCAACTCCACCCTTGGTCTTTGCCTACAGGTAGGCAGACAGCCTTCCTGGAGCCCACGTGGGTGGGAGGGAGCCTGGGCATTCCAGGGTCCAGCCCCTGACTCTAAAGCCTCAGGGATCAGGAAACCCCTGGCAAGCATGTCCACAGCCATGGCCTTGAGCTGGGCAGGGCTGGCTTGGGTCTCTGCCACCCTGACATAAGGCAGTGGACAAGTTACCCAGCCATGCCCCAGCGTCCCCTGGCAGCCTGCCTCCCAGCCTAAGCCCCTCACCCTGGCTTCCCCTGCAGTGCTTAGTGACATGTGGGCACTCAACACCAAAATGTCCTCTGCACTAATGACACTGGTGTCTCGGTGTCCCTTTGTCGAGGCCCAGCAGCTAGCCAGCAAAGTCACCTGCTCTCTGCCACCCTTTCGGTGGCCCCTGGACACACTGGGCCCTGAAGGCTCAGGCAGCGGCTCCTCCAGCCATGAGCTCTTCAATGAGGCTGACTTCATCCTGCGCCACCTGGCCCCAGGCCATTCACCTGCCTCATCACTCAAGCCAGCCACCATGGGCAACGCCATTGAGGAGGAGGCCCTAGAGCTGGACCTGCCGGGGCCCGTATTTGTGGACAACTTCTACTATGACTACAATTTCATCAACTTCCACAAGGATCTGTCCTATGGGCCCTTTGAGGAGCCCGATCTAGACCTGGAGGGGACAGGGGATCGGACTCCCTGACCACACAGCCGTCCTGCTGTGCCTTCCATGTGTAGCCCCATGCCTACCACAGAGCTTCCTGCAGCCAAGGAGGAGGAGGCACCGGGACCTTGGTCCCCTAGCCCTTGACCCAGCCAGGCCAGCTGCTCCACACCCCCACCCTCAGAGCAGACCCCTGGGAGCCCTTTGATCAATTTCCTACCTGAGGAAGACGCCCCCATAGGGGCCCCAGACCTTGGGCTCCCCAGCCTGCCCTGGCCCAGGGTTTCCATTGATGGCCTGCAGACGCCTGCTGCCCCTGAGAGCCAAAATGACTTCCCAGTTGGCAAGGACAGCCAGAGCCAGCTGCCCCCTCCATGGAGGGACAGGACCAATGAGGTTTTCAAGGATGATGAGGAACCCGAGGGCCGCGGAGCACCCCACCTGCCTCTGAGACCCAGCCCCACGCTGCCCCCTTTGTCCTCTGTCAGCAGCGCCCACTCCTCTCCTAGTCCTGACGTGACGGAGCTGTGGACAGGAGGGACTGTGGCCTGGGAGCCAGCTCTGGAGGGTGGCCTGGGGCCTGTGGACAGTGAACTGTGGCCCACTGTTGGGGTGGCTCCTCCCCCTCCTCCCCCCATAGCCCATCTGCCAGAGATGAAGGGCAGGGACAACCCCCTGGAGCCGAGGACTCCCACCCTCCCAACCCCAGGACCAGGCTCATGGGACGTGCAGACTGTGGCAGTATGGGGGACCTTCCTCCCCACAACCCTGACTGGCCTCGGGCACACACCTGAGCCTGCCCTGAACCCAGGACCCAAGGGTCAGCCTGAGTCCCTCAGCCCTGAGGTGCCCCTGAGCTCTAGGCTGCTGTCCACGCCAGCTTGGGACAGCCCCACCAACAGCCACAGAACCCCTGAGACCCAGCCGCTGGCTCCCAGCCTGGCTGAAGCAGTCTCCCCTGCGGACCTGTTGGCTGTCAGGAACGCTAGCTGGCAAGCGGGAAACTGGAGCCAGGCAAGTGGTGCGGGCTGGGTGGGCTGGGAGTTTGCGGAGGACCTTGGTGACTGTTTCCTCATCTGAAAATGAGCAGGGTGGGACACAGGCGTCATCTGTCTCGCCTCTCTTGGGGCAGGAGTTCCTAGGATTAGGGGAATGAGGGGACCCCAGGGCCACTTCTGGGCAGCACAGGGGGCCTCAGGGAAGGCAGGGGCAGGCACGCTCTGGCAGCACAGCACACCCCAGGATGGAGCTGGTTCAGACACTGTGCAGTGGGGAGGGTCCCCACATGGCTGCCAGGCCCAGTCCTGCCCAGCAGGCAGCAGCTTCCCTGAGGCTCGGCCTGGCTCCTCCAGGCTGGGCTCAGCCCACTGCCACCTGGCTCTGCCCTGAGTGACTCCACCCTCCTTTGACAGTGACCTGCAGGCATCTGAGCTGCCTGAAAGAAGCTGACTAGTGCCCCCTCCCTAGGTCCCCAGATGGTCACTGCAGGAGAAGCAAGCTTCTGTTCAGATCCCTAATTTGGGGGTGGGAAGGGGCAGGCTGAGGCCCACAGGGCTAGTTTTGCGCATTAATACCCAGCGATTTGGCTGCTGGTCCCAGGACCCAGCCTTCTTTCCCTGGTGCCTCTGGGAAGCGACCAGGCTGGTCAGGACAGCTGGTCAGGGGTGCCGCCAGGGTCCCCTCCCCCACCTCTGCACAAATGACACTGGAACACAGGCCCTTTGTCCCATGTGAGCGGGGACGGTTGGTTGCTGGGGGTATTTGACTTTTCATTCTCATGGTCTTCCTGGGAGATGGGTGGAGGAGTCTATTTTGCAAATAAGGAAACTGAGGCCCAGAAGAGGGCCCCTGTCTTGCTGAGGTCTCGCTAGGCTAGGTAGGTAGTTTCCTGGCTGTAGAGGCCTGGCGGGGATGGGATCTGCCTGGCTTTCACCAGTCTGTGCCCTGCAGTGCTCCACCACCTGCGGCCTGGGTGCCGTCTGGAGGCCGGTGCGCTGTAGCTCTGGCCGGGATGAGGACTGCGCCCCCGCTGGCCGGCCCCAGCCTGCTCGCCGCTGCCACCTGCGGCCCTGTGCCACCTGGCACTCAGGCAACTGGAGTAAGGTGCGTGAGGATGGAGCCAGGACAGGCATTCCCAGGGCATGGGTTGGAGCCCTGGTTCCCCACGGCCTGTGTTCCAAAAGCAGCAGGACAGGGGAGGGCTCCAGGCTGCACGTCTCTGCCCCCGATAACACTGGATTCCGAATCTCTTGGGAGTCTTCTCATCTTTGTCTGGCTTGGCCTGTCTCCTTTCCTCTGTATTTTCGACCCCATCTGGACTTGTCTTTCACCAGCTTGCCTTTGTTCCTCCCTTTCTCTGTCTGTCCCAGCCCCTGGCAGCCCCTGGCCATGCCACCTTTTGCCTGGGTCCTGCCAGCCTTGGCCTCTCGCTGGGGCTTTTCAGGGACTTGCCCGGAGCTGGGGCCTGGGCCTGATGCCTTTCCCACCACACGCTTCACGGGGTCACACCTGTGGGCCTACACGTGGCGATGTGTTCCCACACATCTCTCGGTCCCCAGTGCTCCCACAGCTGCAGCGGAGGTTCCTCAGTGCGGGATGTGCAGTGTGTGGACACACGGGACCTCCGGCTGCTGTGGCCCTTCCATTGTCAGCCCGGGCCTGCCAAGCCACCTGCGCACAGGCCCTGCGGGGCCCAGCCCTGCTTCAGTTGGTACACCTCTTCCTGGAGGGAGGTGAGGCCTGGGGGTTCAGTTGGGGGGAGGGGATGCCCTCAGACCTTGGCTGTGCCCTGACTCCTTCCCTGCCCACCTAGTGCCCCGAGGCCTGTGGTGGTGGTGAGCAGCAGCGTCTGGTGACCTGCCCGGAGCCAGGCCTCTGCAAGGAGGCAACTGAGACCCAACACCACAGGGCCCTGCAATACCCACCCCTGCACACAGTGGGTGGTGGGGCCCTGGGGCCAGGTGAGCAGGGCTGTGTGGAGGGGTGGGGAGCAAGTGCGTGGTGGCACCTGGTCGGTCCTGGGTTGGGTGAAGGATCTTTTGAGTGTGTGCTGTGAGCCAGGCTCTCTGTGGCCCCTGTGCATGCAGCAGTGACTGGACGAGGCCCCGCCCACTGGTGCTCACACCTGCCAGGGAGAAACAGACAAGGAAAGGGCACTTGTGCTGTGATGTCAGGGAAGGGCTTGCAAGGAGGAGTCTGAGGTTGAGACCCGAGGGAGGAGTCAGTGATGCCAAAGACAGGGATCAAGGGGATAGCAGGTGTGAAGTCTGAGGTGGGAATGACAAGCTTGGGGGTATCAGGGAGCCCAGCAAAGGCCAGCGGCAGAAGGGGGCAGAAGAGGGGCCTCAGATGGGCAGGACACCTTCTGCCAGGCCTGTTTGGAACTCAGGGGTTCAGGCGTCTCAGATTTGGGCCCTGAACTGGGTCCTGGAGTCAGCTGGGCCAGCGTTTGAGTCTTTGTCCCACTGGCTGCTGAGTGACTCTGGGCAGCTTGCTTTGATTTGCTGGGTCACTGTTTTCTCATCTGTAAAATTGGAACAGCTTAGGAGACGAGGGTCCGGAGGATTAAATGAAGGATCACAATGAAGCACAGGACCAGGCACAGCACGACACTGGCACAGACAGCGCACGTTTAGGGCTGACAACAACGAAGCCTGGTGGGCTGGGCCCCGGCTGTGAAACCTGTCTCCTCCCCTCCTGCCCATGGGCTGCGGCAGGTCCTCTGCCCTGTCCCTCAGGCACAGCGTTGTCTCGCCCACATCTCTGCCCACTGCTGCATCAGGGCTCCATCCTGGGGCCTCTGCCCAGGCCTCTCAGGCATGTCCCGTGTGAGGGGCTTACTGTCCAGGAGCCCCAAGGGCTGTCCCACTGTTCTCATGCCCCTCCCCTCTGCAGGAGCCGATCCCACAAGTGAGAGTGGGGTTCCAGCACCAGGTGGGCTCTAGGAGTGGGACCAGGTCCTCCAGGAGGCACTGAGGGGGTGGCTGGGAGCAAGGGCAGGCCTGTCAGGCACAGGGCGCAGGGATGGTTTCTCAGAGGCCCCCACTGCTAGGGCTGGCCCAGGAGACACACATTCCTTCCCTGTGTTCCACAGTGTTGTGTGACTGACTCCCTGTGGCGGTGGTGTCCAGTGGCACCTGGTCAAGTGTGTCAACACCCAGATGGGGCTGCCCGAGAAAGACAGCGACCAGCGTGGCTACGAGGCCTGGCCTGAGAGCTCCCAGACGTGTGGCACCGAGGATTGTGAGCCTGTCGAGCATCACCGTGAGTCCCCTGACCCCAGGCTCTCTGCTGAAGTGAGGTGGGGTGGGGAGGGTGATGGGGATATGGGGTCGTCAAACCATTGCATCCACGGCACCGGCTGGCTCCATCTGTAGTCTGGGCTCAGGAGCCACGTGGCCACTGAAAATCCTGATGCCACAGGATGCCATACCAGAGGCTGGGCTGTGCTGGGAGTCAGTCAAGGGGAGTCCCAGTCAGTCACACAACATCCCGCTGGCAGCTGTCTGACCTCGGGGGAGTAGAGGGAGTGGCCCTGGCCCCTGATTTGCTGTGTGAACCTGGGTAAGCTCTTTCCCCTCTGGGTCTCAGTCTTCCCATAGTGAGACGAGGGATGTCCCTGAGGCTGTGTGAAAACTGGGCCTGGGTGAATCCCTGTCCCCAGCCCTGGCCTGTCCATTCTCCAGCCAGAGGACTGCCTAGAGTGAGCAATGGAACCACAGGAACGGCCTCCCTTCCAGGGTCCTGATAATCCAAGTGGTGGGGGGTTTCCTGGAGAGCTGGGTCCTGGTGGAAGGGCCTGAGCTAGAGGTGGTTCTGGATACCCCACCACTCCCCCCACCTCCAGCACACACACACACACACACACACGCACGCACCCACCCACCCACACACACACACTCACACACTTCCTTCCTGAGTCCCAGCCGCTCTCAGCAGTGCTGATGGCAGGAAACAGGGTGGCCCTGGAGTCTCACCTAGGCTCCCCTCACCAGCTGAGTGGCTTTGGGCTCCATTTCCCTCTCAGGGCCTTCATGTGCTGAATAAAGGGGCCACAAAGCCCCATCCTTCCATAAATGAGGTCTGGGCATGCAGGGCCCAGCACTGTGTAGGCTCAGGAAAGGCGACTTTTTCCTCTTCCCGAAAGCCACTGTCATCCCTAATTACAAGGTCAGGGAGAGGGCCTGGGACCCCCTGCCAATCTAAGGAATCCAGAAGCTGTGGCGTGAGGAGCTGCGGCCCCTGTGCTGTTGGCTTTCTGCTCTCTGCCCCTAGGGCAGAGGCCTCAGTCAGGGCACTCAAGCTGGCATTCGGGGCCCCCTGCAATCTCCCCAGTCTGCCTTCTCCCCTTGTCCAATGCAGACTTCTCTACCTGTGCTGGCTCCTGGGCAGTCCTTATGCGGGCTCAGAGTGGCCCCTGCCATGCCTCATTACCCTGCCTCTGGCAAGGGTGGCCTTCCTGCCTCAAACTCCATTACCTCAAGGGCCAATGGCAGTGCCCCCACCCTGTCCCGCCTGCCTTCAGCATGCACCCAGCCAGCATCTCAGAGCACTCCTGTGTGTCGCCTAAGCTGGGTGCTGGCACCATGTCTCTTACCTTCAGGGCTAGGGTGGTGGGGTGGTTATGATCCCTGGGGATGAGGACCAGATGGGGCAGAGAACAGGAACTGAGGCACCTGGGGGCCTAGAACCAAGGACGGATGGCCCAGGAGGCTCTGGGCTTGCAAGGTCTCCCAGGAGCGGGTGTGAGTGAGCTGCAGGGAGTGGGCAACGGGGGCTGGTTAGGTGGCTGAACTAGAAGCTGTCCTAAGTGAGGAGTTTTCTGCCACCAGTGAACAGTGGAGGGGCGGCTGGGAAGGTATCTTGGACTTTGAGACCTGGAATTCCCAGGATGTTTTGCTGGTCTGTGGGACAGTTGGTGGGACATGTGGAAAGCCAGGAAACTCCAGAGTGTGTGGTCACTGCAGTGACACAGCATGGCCACATCCATTTGCTGTGGAGGTGGGGTTGACAGAGGAGGGAACGAAGGCCCAAGAGGTGAAGCAACTTGTCTGAAGTCACCCCAGGTGACCAGGATGCAGGCCTGCAGATGTGCGCTCTGGAGCTTTGCCTGGAGTTGGGGTGGAGGAGCCTGCCTGCTGCCTTGTGCCCTCTGCCGGGCCTGGGGGATGTCCCAGGCCCAGGGATAGCTGCTGTCCTCCTATTCTTCCTGCTGGAGTAAGCTGGGTCTGTCAGCAGCAGCAGCAGCAGAATCAGGAGCAAGGCCAGGAGGCTGGAAACAAGCCACCTCCCAAAATAGCTCTGATAACCATGGGGCAGGAGGGCCCAGCCAAGCCTCAGCCCTGACAAGCACAGCCTGGAGCTGGCCTGGGCTCAGTCCCTGGTTTCTGCTGATGGCCTGTAAGGCCCACTCACTCTAGGCTTCGTGGCCCACCTGAGAAGTGGGAGGTTGGTCTGGGAGATGGGACCCTATGACTAAGAACTCGAGCCTGGGTACAGCCCCCGTGGCCGGAGGTGGTCACGGAGGCCTGGCAGGACAGATGTACTGGGGCAGGGGGCCGTGGTGGGAGTTGGGAGCAGAGGCTGCTGCAGGCTGGCAGGAGGCCCCGGGACCACAGTTCTGTACCAGGATCTGTTGGGGAACACCAGGGGTGAGCAAGGATGGAGATGGGGTGGCAGGGCATCGCCCTGGGCAGGCTCTTTCATGGGCATGTGAGGGCATCAGGGTGGGGTCTCAGGACCTTTCCTCCAGAAACCTCAGCCCAGCAGCGCCCATTCTCGAGTCCTGGGGTTGGCCATGAGTAGGTGGGAGAGAGACAGCAACAGCTGGAGACCTGCAACTCTGCTTCGGGAGCCGCTCCAAAACCCGGGGCTCTCTGCTTGGTGGGGCGCTGCTGGAGCCTCCTTAAGATGGTTAGGGTGGGAAGCCAGGTTCTGGGTACTGTAAACCACTGATTCTGATGCCCCTCTGTCCCCTGACTCCAGACTGTGAGCGGGACCCCCCTGTCTTTTGGGTTCTGCGAGACGCTGTGCCTACTGGATGGCTGCCAGCTGCCCACCGTCCGTACCAGTGCTGTCGTTCATGCTCTCTGCCCAGCCATGGTGCCCCCTCCTGAAGCCATCAGTGGGTCACCACCCACTGCTGACGTTGCCAGGATGCACAGACCGAGCAACAGACCTCAGTGCCCACGACGGGCTGTGGAGGAGCTCCCGCCCCCTGCGCCCTAATGGTGCTAACCCTCTCCCTACCCAGCGGCAGGCTGGGGAACCTCCTCTCCCTCAAAAAAAAAAAAAGTATTTGTCATTCTAACAGTTTGTGTAACCTTTATTATTATTTTACATAACTGAGCATCTATCACAGTGTGACTTCATCTTGGATTTGGCAAATCTTAAAAGTCAGAAACTCTTCCCCCAACCCCTCTACCCAAAACTCCACTGCAGCAGCACCTCGGCAGGCGTGGCTTTTCACCTGCTCCTCTGGGGCAGATCTGCAGGGGGCAGAGCAGCAATCGAGTCCATGACAGCATGGTATCTGGTCCCCGGAAGCTGGGCGGCTGCTGCCCAGGGAGGCCTGTCTGCAGAGGGTGGGGTGCTGGGGGCAGGAAGGTCTTCTGGGGAGGGGCACAGCTTGGCCCTTACTTGCTACCTGCCTCTAGCTCAGGCTCCCAGCCTCCCCTGGGGTCCTACTCTGTGGTCCTCAGAGACCTATTACACAGGGATTGGGCCCACCTTGTCACTTGCAGGGACTGCCCCCTGGAGTACTGGGGACTGGGGCCCCCACGGGCACCTCCTTGGCCCTTTCTATTCTATCTGTTGAATCTTCTGGAAAAAGTGGGCAGAGAGGGGAAGAGCAGGGTGGCCAGCTGTGCCCTACTTGTCCCCACGTGTCCCTTCATCTCTGTGCCCAGAGATAGGGCTGGGCTAATTGCCACTGCCTCAGAGTGGCCCGTTTCCCACCACCAGCCCCAGCAACAGGTTCCTACCATGCTGATGGATGGTCCAGCACTTGGCACCTGCCTACCCACAGCCCCTTCCCCTCCCATAAATTCTAGTTCCATGGAGCCAGACAGTGGTGCCCACAGCAGGGAACAGAGGGGCATGAAGGTGCTTTGAAAAGGCTCCTGTCCTGGCCAGGGGCGGGAGGCTGGGGAAGGGGCAGACACTGTCCTCCCAGGCCCAGGCCCAGGCCCAGCCCTGGATCCAACCCTGCCCTCTGTCTGTGAGCCTTGGACTCAGCCGTTGACAATTTCCTCCTCAGCCCTCCCCTTGGAAGGTGTTACACCCCTTCTCCAGGTGGGGACACTAAGGTTCAGAGAGGTCGCCCTGCAGCCTACAGGGGTCACCTCTCACATTCTGTTCTCCAGCATATGACATCCCTGGATGAAAGAGGAGTGTGGCCCTGGAGCCTGCAGGTGGCAGCCACGGCCACTCAGGGCTGGGTGTATGCTGGGGACGGAATGGACACCACTGAAAATCACTCCTGGCTGGGTGCAGTAGCTCATGCCTGTAATCCCAGCGCTTTGGGAGCCTGAGGCAGGCAGATCACCTGAGGTCAGGAGTTTCAAACCAGCCTGGCCAATGGGGAGAAACTCCATCTCTACTAAAAATACAAAAATTAGCCAGGTGCGGTGGTGGGCACCTGTAATCCCAGCTACTTGGGAGGCTGAGGAGGGAGAATCGCTTGATTCCGGGGGCGGAGGTTGCAGTCAGCTGAGATTGCACCTTTGCACTCCAGCCTGGGTGACAGAGGGAGACTGCATCTCAAAAAAAAAAAAAAAAAAATTACTCCTTAGGGACTGAGACCAAGAAACAGTATCAGAGGCTGAACCCCTTGGCAATGAGCATCTGTCCCAGGACTTGGGAGGGAGGGAGCATGGCCAGGGTGGCTGCCTGCAGGTGTGTGTCCTGCTGCTCCCCAACTCAACATGCTCACCTCATTTCACACCAACATGCCCCATCCTCAGAGGAGGAGCCCAAGGCTCTGAGAGGAAGTAACTAGCCCAAGGGCACATGCCTTGATGACACAGTCAATTCCTAGGCTCTGACTGTCCACCTCCAAGTTCCAGGTCACCCTAAGCAGGTAGAAGAGGGAGAGGGCCCCAAGCAGGCTGCAGCTGTGACTTTGCATGGAGGGGGCAGCCTGCCAGAGTTCACGCAGGAAAGCAAGTCGCTAGGCAAGCTAGCGTGATTCCCAGCCCCGCTGCGCTGCCTGAGGTTGGAGGAGCAGCAGATGTGCTTCCTATCTGTCTGCAGCAGCCCAGCTGGCCCAAAGAGACCCTGGGGACCCATGCTCTGGGTCATGGCTTCCCAGGCCTTAGTCAGAACTAAGTCAGAAGGGTGGCAGTCCCTTCCAAGGGGTGGGGAGCAGGGCCTGTCGACTTGCTCCTGACCCACACACTGAGCCTAGGAACATCATCCTGGGCATGCCATACTTGTCGTGCAGTCTGAGTCAAGCTGCCTGGGCAGGGTATCCAGCTCCCAGCCTCCCTGGGGGTGCCGAGAGCTGAATCCACTGCAGAGCAGGGGTGATTGTCAGGGTCCTACCTCCTCTATCTGTCGGCACTCCAGTGGCGATCTAAGTGAGAGTCCCATGCACACGGTCATCCCACAACACACTCCACAGGCCAGGCAAGGACACACAGCCCCCTTCCCTCTCTCCCAGGTACCATCATAGCTGCCAGCGTGTGACCAAAGGCAGGGTCCCTGACCCCATTGAAGCACTACCACTGGCCAGCCAGCTCACGCACCTTGGCCTGTTGCTCCTAGAGGTCGCCTGGGCTGTTCAGCCAAGGGGACCACAGTTCCTGCTGGCCCAGCTGAGCTCCGCCTAGTGAACTCACCTGCCTTTCCTGCCATGGACTCTCACTCTTCTGCTTTTCCCAGCAGGAAGGACCCAGCCTCACCTATGCAACCTGCAGCCCCCCACCAACCAGTGGAGGCTCCCCTCTTAGACTTATAAGTCTATGGCCAGTGGCATCCGGCTGCCTGCCCTCCCTGCCTTCCCCAGGGTCCCCTCAGAGGACCCTGGGCTTTCTGACCACACAGAGGGGCCTCTGGCGCTCACTCCAGTCATCCATCTCTTATAGCTTCACCATTTTGGTCCAAGCAGCACTCCTTCTCTATCAAGCCTGGTGGCTGTTGGGTGGGGCTCCCCAAGGAAGAGGTGGCCCAGGGCCGTGGGTTGGAAGACAGGGTGACCAGAGAAGGGAGAAACCCAAGAGGGCTGAGCATTGGTCTGAACTATGGGTGCACTGCCTGGGTGCCGTGGGAGAGGCCAGCGTGTGTGGGGTGGAGTGGAGACGGCTGCCACAGCCCCCAGGCACTGTCTATGAAGCTTCAGCTTCTCCCTCTATCTTCCTCCCCTTTCCCTTCCAGTCCCTGTGTTCCAGGAACCTTGCCACACCCGCAACCTGCACCCTTCCCTCTCCAGCCCTCCCACAGCTGCTGCAGCACACCACTGCTTTGCGCTTGCCTCACCAGCTCTGGCTTTTCTTCAACCCATTTTCTCTCTGCTTTCTTTCCAACTGCCCGCTGAACGGGTCAGGCAAGTCCATCCCGTCCTAAGAGCCCCAGGCCCCACTTTGACCTCTAAACAGATCCTCTCTTCTCAGAGGCCTCCCTTTCCAAGCCTACCTGTGTGGGTGTCCTGTGACTTGACCGTGGATCCCCACTCCCAAAGCCTTCATCTGTGACTTAGTCTGTTGTAGTGGTGAGCTGACACTTTCAGGTGTGACCATTGCTGAAAACTTGTGCCCCCTCTGTGGTATGCCCCTGCCCTGTTCTATAAATAGCTATAAATAGTAATATACATATATATACACACACACGTGGCTGATCACCTCGCTTCTAGCACTGGGAATCAGTCCCCGTGCTGTCCTTGTGGAGTCTTGTGGCCAAACAAGAGAAAGCTGTCCCCTGACATCGCCCCTCCAAAGTGCGCCACCTCCAGTGAGTCTCCCTGTCATGCCCGGCCTGTGGACAGCCAGCCCCCGCCATCCCTCCCACCCCCCACCAAGCATGGGGGTGCTGTGCAGGCAGCCGTGTGGCCTGACAGTCTCTACCAGTCCTGCTGTCCCTCGGCTGAGAATCAAACCCATTTCAGGATGACGGGGAATGTGTCCTCTGCTGGCTGTGTTCTCTGTGGAGCTCAGGGGAGGGAAAAGGCCAAACCATTTCTAGGGTGCTGTTGGGAGCAGTGTAAAGGCCACACCCTTTCCGAGGGACACCTTTCCTGGAAAGCCCCTGGAGCTTAGGGACTCTTATCCTGTGAAGCTGACTCTGGCCATTAGCGGGCAGGGCCATGAACTCAGCCTGGAAGAGCCTGGGGTAGCCAGCACTCTGGAGGGAGAGACACAACAGGCTACCAGGTGCAGACAGGAGAGGGAGGCAAGGGGACAGAAAGGAAGATGCCTGGGGTGGATGGAAGTCAGTGGCCTTGGGTGCTGGAATCTGTCTTCCCGGCCACCGCTAGATCAGGCTCCTGAGCCTGTTGGCTGTCAGGGCCAGACTGTGCCCCATAGGTGCCATGGCAGTCCCGTGAAATCCACCAGGTGTCACCAGGCAGCATACAGGTAACAGGCCTGAAAGATCCCCAACAGCCCAGCTGGACATGCTCAGACACTCTGGGGCTCCTCATTCTGTGGGACAAACTGCAGGACCCAGTGAGGGAAATGGGAACACACCAGGCCGAGCAGTATGGCTAAATCCATTTATTCCAAAATGAAAAGCGAAATAAACAGGAGTCGCATCACCCACAACCCCATCCCTGCCTCCTTCCTCTGTACTATGCTAGCAATAAATAAGTTTCCCAGCCACAAATGCTTAGAACCTCCTCCTCATATGCCAGCTCCAACCTCCATGATACAGGGGGTGGCCCTACCCCAGGAATATACAAAATGTTACACAGATACTGTATGTACACTGGGGAACGGGGGCCACCCCAGCAGCCTGTGCCCTCGCCTGGTCCACAGTTAGCCCCATTGTCCTGCCTCAGCTGCCTCTGTGAATAAGAATATGGGAGCCCCCTGAGGGAAAAGTTCCTTTGGTGAGAGTAGAGAGGCCACCTCCAAACAAACCAGCTCCACCAGCTTCTGGCTCTTAAAAAACAAACATCATCATCTGGAAATTTAAGGACTCAGCCCTGGTCAGGGTGGGAAAGGGTCTGTTTGTCTCCCTCCATTAGACAGGGGTCTTGTCTTGCTACCCTAATGTTAAAGGGGTAACTGGGAAGGGTTGGTTGGTACATGGTGGGGGTGAAGACTCCAGACCCACTTCTCCAGGCTTACGCTGATAGGGGCCTGCTTTTATTTATTTTTATTTTTATCCCATGACGTTTTTTGAAATCCCATAACTTGTTTTTCATAACTTTTTAAAAATTTTTTTCATAAAACTTTTTTCTATTTTTTTTTTGCTACTTCTCCACAGCATTTTTTATCTCATAACTTTTTACCCCACAGTTTTTAAAAATTCCCATAACTTCTTTTCAGTTTGTGTTCTTTTAATACACTTGCATAGTTACAATTTTGTTAAAAAAAAAAACCGATGATCTCATGCCAAGTGTGCTCAGCATTTGCACAGTGTCAATACCTTTAATACTATAGTTTTCAAGACACACAAAATTTTAAGGCAGAAACAACACTTTGCAACAATTTCATAATTTATTACATTACAGTATATCATGATAGCAGTCAATAATGCCACTTTAGACAAAAGCCTTTAAGTATTTCCATTATACATTCTGTTAATAAGAATTCATAAATTGGTAAAAGTCATTCTAAGAAAACTTGGCAAATAAAGCTTTGGGCTTTATTTCTTTCTCTACTTTTTCTTCCCCCAGTTTCTTTGTTTTAAACTACAGTATTCATATTTTAAAATGTTTTAACTTACTTCAAAACATTAACATCGCAGTTACATTTTTGAATAGTTGTTATATTATTTTAAAGTAACTCTGTAAGATAAAGTTTTGGAGAAACTATTATGGATAGGGCTGATTTACATTTTCACACTTTCTAAAAATCAGCTTTGGTTTTAGAACTGATTTTTTTCATTTCCAGAAAATCTATCAGGTTTAG
Source organism: Trachypithecus francoisi (assembly GCF_009764315.1). Taxonomy (NCBI): domain Eukaryota; kingdom Metazoa; phylum Chordata; class Mammalia; order Primates; family Cercopithecidae; genus Trachypithecus; species Trachypithecus francoisi. Next base: position 11,192 of record NW_022680710.1, on the reverse strand, counting down.
TCAGATACTTTAAAAATTATTATTATATATTGCAATCTTTTAACAGGTATTTTGATTCTTTACTTCCTACAGAAATTAAAGTTTATTCAATTGAACTCACATTTTAAAATTCTGTATTTCTGCTGAACTCTAACCTTCTAATGTTGCCTTCTAAGCAAATTGAAAGCTACCTTATACTGAATGAAGAGAACAAATACTTGCTGAATGAGGTATTGCAAAGACTGCATGCGCTTTGAAGAAAGACTTAAGTTATTGTGATATGATTTCCATTCTTTTTAGCTTTGTCTTAAACATATGACAAAATATCTACACAAAGAGTGGTATTTCAATTAATATAGTACATTTATTTTCCAGACTGATATTCAGCTTAAATATGCCAGTATGTGATTTAATCCATAGGTCCCTGATGAACACATTATTGTCAGATTGGTTACATATGCTAAATGCGATCTGAAGGTCATTCCTAGTCATTTATATGTGTCAGGGTAAAAGTGAAGTGACTGGAACTATAAAAATTCCTTCAAAATAATTTATCAATGTATTAGGTAAACCCAGTTTCAGAATGATAAAGAAAAACTATTAGACCAAATAATGTGGCTAATTAACAGTGGTACGATTTCTAGCCCGAGGGTTTAAAATGGACTTAAAGTAACTGTCTTTCAAGTGAACTCAAATAATGCAAAAGCAGCAAGTTCACAAAACAGAAGGTAAGAACAGGACCTTAAGTCTATTTTAAACCCTCGGGCAAGAAATCGTACCACTGTTAATTAACCACATTATTTGGTCTAACAGTTTTTCTTTATCATTCTGAAACTGGATTTATCTAATAAACTGATAAATTCAGTTTGGAAGAGTCAGTTGAAGTCACAAGCACCCAGTATTTGCACTCTTTCAGTGAATGCAGGCAAATCTGTTATTCCATCTGTAAAATTGTATTACTGCTCTCCTATTAATGTCATATTTATAAAAGTATTTATAAAAGTATCATTATAAAAGTATCTATAAAAGTATCATAAAAAAAGTATTTATAAAAGTATCATGAGGATGCCAAATGCTAAAAATGGAGATGGTCTAGTAACAAGAAATGCCCACCCCAGGGATGCGCATATTCTAATAATGTATTCCTACATTCTAATAATGTGACGTATTTTGGAACAGAGACATTAGAACTTCATGAAGTTTTAGCTGTTCTTTCCCAAGCATCATAAAGTTATTATTTAGGCAATGTATGACTGAAATAATTCATTCATCATGTACAGGCACATGAACATAAGTATGGCACAAAATATGCCTCTAACTGAAACTGAGAGGTATAAAAACATATTCACTCTTCATAAAGAACTTTGTGAGGAAATATAACTCTGTAATTGTAGAGACACTTTTCCTCAAAATACTCTGACATTCACAAACAGTAGATTGCACTGCAGTTTGTACACATTTTAAGTTGCATAAACATCTCCTTGATTTTCAAATGTAGTAGAATACTGTCTACTAAAACTTCTTTTTGTTTCAACTAAGTACTCTCACATATATTGGTTTATAATAATGGTTGTTATTTTTTAAGTGTTTTCCATTCAAGGAAAAGAAGTAAATTCCTTTGTGAGAGTAACCTATGTGGTTGAAGAAAAGGTATTAGCCAGAGAGGTCTAGATGGTAAAATCAATCTTCTAGCCTCAAAAAAGCTCCATGAACATAGAGGAACGCCAGGTGTCACACAGCTTTCCTTCACTCGAATTCATTCTTGACTAGAGCCTGTATGCTTGTTCCAGGGACATTTAAACTCTGAAAGGATTTCTTATGATCTTTACTAAATACATAAAGAAGAATGCCAACCAGTGCCCTTTTGTGTGATGGGACCTGTAGTCATGTGATTGAAATAGGTAACATGGACTCTGATTTTAAAATGTATTGGAGATATAAATGCGCTAAGCTAGAAAAGGTTTTTCCCATCCATAGTCAATGATGGGAGCCTTTCCTTCCTCAGAAATAATCCCTTTTTAGGTCATTGAGAAAGAGTACAAAGGCCACAGCTCATGCTGCAATATCTTCATGAGCCCAGAGCACATACATATCCTAAAGGAGCTACCATAGGACGGCGCTCATTCCTGGCACCAGAATGAAGGAAACACGCTGCATCCTGCGCGCAGCTGCCAGCGCAGGCCACGTTCCTCTTCTGGGAGATTTAAAAAGCTCCCCCAAATGTTATTACTCCCATCCCCAATACACAGAAAATAGAGGAAAGGCTGTTTCCAGTTCTCAGTCTTTAAACAACTGTAAACGTCACTACTCAGAGTGGCATATCACAAAGTAAGAAACAGCGCGCACTTGAGGGCAAACCACATATTGAGCTAATGAAGAGCTCACTGTGATTAGGATTCGATCAAACATAATATCAGAACATAAGCAAATTTTACCTGAATTCCATAATGAACATACATGCTGCAAAAACATTTAAAAAACCATGGCAGCCTATTCCAAACCAGCAAGAATAATTTTGTGCAAATAGTGGGTCTTTGTGTGTTTGAACTCCCACCAGGTAAGGGCAAACTCGATATGCGAGCTAATGATCTACAATTATCAATTAAAACAAAAATGTTAAAGGATGCCAGAGTGAACATCAGGAAAAGATCCACTCTCCTTACTTTTTTATAAATAAATTTAAACTGTAAATTAGAAACACAAATAAACATGAGTGGCTCTAACATTCAAATGAAGTAAATGAATTGTGTAGGAGATTAATCACATAACTTTTTGTTGTTTTTCAATTTCTTGACCAGCTCTCAGATGATGATGATGTTTATCTCCCTGTTCTCCGCTGCCTGGTAAAAGAATGGGACACAGGGTTTGCTGGCCAAGCCTGGGTGCTCCTGGGTGTCCTGCATTACAGGAAGCAGCTGCATGATCTTCTGTGTGGTGGGGTTGCCATGGGGAGAACCCTCCCTGGCCTCTCCTGGTGCAGGCTCCACGCTGTCGGCCAGGCTCACCTCACAAAGATCTTCAGAGAGAGGGAGGCGGGGGTCTGAGTACAGTGCGAGCCTCCCCTGTCCCTGCCTGCCCACCCCGCCTGAGGGCTCTACTCACCACCCTGCTCCTCCGCAGCCCCAAGTTCCTGGGGGCCTGGGGCCCCTGGAGCGGGCTCATCAGCCGGGTTCTGGGCAGTGGGGAGGAATTTGTCATGCCCCTTGTGGTCGTCGACAAGTGGCAACACCAGATCCTGCAGTTCCAGCAGCTTCACCTGAAGGGAGGGGTGCTCAGCTGCCACACTGGAGCCGGAGGCAGCACCAGCACCCATGCCCAACCCTACCCCCATAGAGGTGGTGCACTCCCTACCTTCATCTCCTCCTCCTTCTGGGCCAGCCTAATGACATCCTCCATATCCTGGTGCCACGTGTTTGTGGGCTCAGACGCTGGGGCCCCTCCAGTGGCCCTGCAGCTCCCCTTGCCGTGCCCTGGTCTCCCGCTCACTCATGCCGTCTGTTGCTTCAGAGAGCTGGATGAATCCAAGATCTAGTTTTTCCACCTGCTCCTTCCCGTCCGCCTTCTCCTTTGGGAGGTCCACAAAGCCGCTCTGGAGCCAAAATAATGGGGTCACATCTCGAGAGTGACCTGTCCTGTCCACCCCTGCATTTTTTGGCCCACGCCAGGACTCACTCACCTTCACCTTCTCCATGGCCTCCTTCAGGGCATGGTAACTCTCCCCGCACACAAACTCACCCCGAGTCCCTGGGGCTGGAGCCTCTGCCTCTGGCTCCTTCCAGGCCGAGGCCATCAGGTAAACCAGGTGCGGGCAGCACAGCCTTTGCACCTTCTGCTGCCCACATGGCCGTGCCTGCTCCTCCTGGGCACTGGCTCCAGGGGAGTTGAAAAATGCCACTTGAAGGCAAGAGGTGAGTATTCTTATAGGGGCATACACAGAACAAATGGGGCAGGGAGGTGAAGTGCAGCCCCTTCCCTTGGGGCCTCAGAGAGTGCACCTGTTGGTCACAGGTGAAATGGTGTCTGACCACTGGCTCCCAGAAGGGATGAGGGTCCAGAGAAATCAGAAGGCAGGGAAACCAAGAGCATAAGGGAGTCTGGGAGGGACCACAGAGGAAGGTGGCAAAGGGGAGGTGGGGAAAGTCAGGCTCACCGTGGCCTCCCAGCCCTCCTGGTCCTGTGGGATACTCGGCATGGGCCGAGGTGCCTCCTCTTCCTCACTGTCCAGATGTCCTCCTCCATCTCCTGTGGGGAGGTGGCCAGAGGGGTCCTCAGACAACCCAACAAGGGAAGTACTGTGGGCCCATCTCTGTCCTCACCCTCACTGTGTAACCCTGAGCCAGCCCCTCCCCAGAGGGGAATGAACTGCTGTTCTTAATTTTCCCTTTTAAGAACCAAGGTCTTGCTATATTGCCCAGGCACAGTCCCACTACCGGTTGGTGCGGGAGTTCTGACCTGCTCCCTTTCTGATCTGGGCCAGTTCACTCATCCTTAGGCAACCTGGTGGCCCCCTGCTCCCAGAAGGTTACCATATTGATGCCAAACTTAGTGCAAACACCTGATTGGCATAACGACCAGCTATTCTAAAGGTCTCTTCCAACTCCTCAATCCTATGCTGCTAACAGTCCCTTCCTCCTGGGGCTCTCTCCTCTTCCTCTGAGTGGTCTCCTGTACCTTCTCCAGGGAGAGCCATGACGCTCAGCTGGGTCTCTAGCTGTTGGTTCTGATGGCTGGCAGTTTATAGGTGCTCCTAAGGGGACAGAAAACAGACTGAGAAGGCATGGAGGTTGCCAGGTCATCCCCCTCAGGGCTCCATCCTCTGCAACTCCCTCCCCTGGGTCTCCTGCAACTTATGGTAGGCCATCTCAGCCACCGCTTTGCCCTGAGCTTCCTACTGCTGCAGCCACTCCATGAGCTGGGTCTGCAGCAATAACTGCCTGTGCAGCAACTCCTTCTCAGAGGTCAGCTGCTGATAGCTGGCCAGGTACTGCTGCAAGTACTAGTCTCACTTCTGCTGCAGACTCTGAGACTCTTGGCTCTTCAGCTCCACCTGCAGGAAGACCCTGGGCATGAGGGTACGTGGTGGCTGGCTTCCAGATTCTGGGCCCATTAATAGAGTAGCAAGGGCACTGTGGGGCTCTGTCAGCTGCCCAGGCCCCTGGCCCCTTGCTCCAGGCCTAAGAGACTGCCTCCCTTGCCAAGAACCCCATACCTCTTCCCCCAGCCTCAAATCTCATCTCCTTCTTCCCACCATTTAAACTGTAGGCCACAGACTGGTGGAAAAGCAGAGGGAGCCAACCACCATCTGCTAAGTGTGCCACATGCCTAATGTTTCCATGTATTCTCTCATTTAATCCTCAGTACCTCCGTAAGGAAAATGCTAACTTCTTTTGAAGTTAAAGAAACAGAGACTTAGAGATGAAAAGTAGTTGAATGGTGACCAGTGGAACGGAGGCCAGAATCCAGTTTGAATCTAAGGAGGCTTTTTTGTTTTGAGACAGAGTGCCATGCCAGCTCACTGCAACCTCCACCTCCCGGGCTCAAGAGATTCTCATGCCTCAGTCTCCTGAGTAGCTGGGATTACAGGCATGTGCCATCATGCCTGGCTAATTTTTTGTTGTTGTTGTAATTTTAGTAGAGATGAGGTTTTGCCCTGTTGGCCAGGCTGGTCTCAAACTCCTGACCTCCCAAAGTGCTGGGATTACATGCATGAGCCACCTTGCCTGGCATAAGGAGCCTCTCATACCACTGTCTCTTCCCCTATGATTGGGGGAATCCATGCCTCTAGCTGGGATGATGATGTCCAGACCTGGGAGGAGCCCAGGGCTACCCACCTCTAAAAGTCAGAGGGCAGGAAGCAAGAGACAGTCAAAGGGCTGCGCTGGAGGGTGCTGGGGTCACCTACCCCCCAGTTGGAGCTGCCTTTGGCCTGGCACCTCCCCTCCTCAGAGGCTGGTGCCCACCTCCCAGCCCTTCATGGATGGGGCGGAGGTTACCGTCTCCTTCACCTCACCCAGCTTCTCCTGCAGCTCCTTTACTTGCTGCTCCAACTGCAGTGCACTCTTGTTCTCGTTGTTCTGGACAAAGAGAAGCAATCAGTGGCCACCCACTGCAGCTGGAGACCCCAGAACTTGGTGTCTGCTTCCCATGTCACCGGGAAGAGTGGAGGCAGGTTGGAAAAATCATCCCCTCTCCCCAACAGCCATCAGAGCAGGGCCTGATGAGCTCTGGCTCACAGGTGCCTTTAGAAGTACCATTTCATGTAAGGGCTACACTGCCCCATTTTACAGGTGGGGAAACAAAGGCCTGGAGGGTTAGGGATGAGGGCAGGCTCCACAGGTAGGGCAACCACCAGATCCTCGAAGCTGCAATGTGGCTCGGCTAGCTGTTTGTCAAGCGTGTGGTTCTGGGAGAGCTCGAGCCTCTCCTCCTCCTTTTGTAGCCTCTCCTCCTGCTTTCGCAGCCTCTCACCCTGCTCCCGCAGCCTCTCCTGCTGCTTCCGAAGCCTCTCCTTTGGCTCACACAATCTCTCCTGCTCCCGCAGCCTCTGCTCCTCCTGCTCCCACAGCCTCCTCTAGTCCTGCTCTTGGAGCCTCTCCTCCTGATCCGGAAAGCTCTCCTTTTGTTCCTTGCTCAGGAGACTCAAAGCCTGATTGTTTTCCACCTGGGACTGCAGCTTTCCCTCCAGACGTTCCACCTCCTTCCTCAGGTGCCTGGCCTCATCTTGTAGCTGCTTCACCTCAGAAGCCCCTGCTGGGGGTGCTGGGGACAGGGGCTCAGCTGAGAAAGGAAGCAGACAATAAGGGCCTCTGGATTCCCCAACCACCGCCCCCCTACCCAAAAAGAAAAAATAAAACCCTCCTCTTGATGCACAGCTCCTCTCAGGCTTCCCAAACTTGGCCTCACTGCTAATGATTCCTCGCACCCGATGGTAGCCAATTTCCAAGCCACTTTCAGATAGAGAGCACTGTGGGTGGCTGACAATGGGCACTCCTCCCTCTTTGCTGATGGGGACCCTGAGGCTCATGGAGATGACAAGACTTGCCGTCTCCTGGCACAGACCTCTTTCCCTCTGCCTCAAAGCCCTTCCATCCACCCACCTCCCTGGGGCATTCTAAGCCACCCCACAGCCCTCTGATGCCAGTCCTGCTCCCAGGTCACACCAGCCCCATCTTACCCATCTGGTGTTTGAGTTCGGACAAGCTCCTCTCCAGCTCCTGTATCCGATGTATGTCACGCTTCTCCTTCTTCAATGTGCGAGCCTGCCCAAAGCACAGAGCGGAAGGGCCCTGGAGAGAGGGGCTGGTGGCTGGACAAGCTACCATCTCCCTCTCTGCCCCCACCTCCACAAAGCCCAGATCCATGACTACCTCTGGCTGTACTAGTCCCATTTTACAGATGCCCAGAAAGATCCAGTGACCTATCAAAGGTGGGGGCTGAAGGGTCATGTCTCACCTCCACCGACATTTTCCACATCCTCTCCTGCCACCGGGCCCTCTCTCCTGTTACATGTTGAGCATATTCATCTCTCTCTAGCTGGACTTGTTTAAGTGACTCTGTCATCTGCAAGGATGGGCACAGAAGTTAGGAAGGGCTGTCACTGGTCCTCACCTGCTCCTGGCCAGTGGGGATCATCATCCTTCCACATCCCTTCTCTGCAAAGCCTCACCTGTGTCACGTGTGTGTTCAGCAGCGCCTGCTCCTTTGTGGACTGCTGTAACTGCTGCTGGAGGACTGCTTCACTGTGGCTTGAGGACTGTAAAGATCAAGGCATTTCCAAGTCCATGGCCTGGTTTTTAAAAGAACTCAGTAAAGTTGGAAGCGACAGAGAAAGATCGAATTTACAGCTGGCCAAAGAGGCCCAGAGAGATCAGATAATATTGCCATTGTTGTTACTGTTGTTACTACCACTGTTTGAACCTTTACGGAGTTCACCAGGTACGATGCTAACAATCCCATTTAATCCTCACTACCACCATATGAGACAGTTACTAGGAAAACCTCTATTGTGTAGATGAAAAACATGGAGTATTCGAGGTTAAGTTCTTGCCTAAGATCACTTAGATAGAGCTGGGATTTGAACACCAAATTGGACAGGTCTGTCTGATTCTTAAGCCCATTTTTCTTGCTGGGGGTGGGGGCACACATAGGAAAGGGGAAATTTATCTTTTGTTTGTTTTTTGAAAGGATGATACATTCGCATAGTCCAAAACTCAGAAGGTACAGAAGGGAAGTGTCTCCCAGGCACCCTGTTACTCTCTCCTGAGTTTTTTACAAACACTTACAGACATGTTTTATGTATATTATCATAGTACATACACACACACACACACACACACACAGACACACACACTTTCCTCTCTCTACAGAAATGGTCACATACTAAAGGTACTCTTCTGTACCTTCACAGTACAAGTACCCGATACCCCACCTAGGACTTGGCCAAGGCCACAGCCAGGTAAGGGCAGGACAGGCACTTGGCCTCCCAGTTCTGCGTCCAGTGTTCACTCCCCACAGTGCCCCCAACTCACCCACAGCAGCTGACTCAGCCCCAGGCTGCCTCTAACAACCATACACAAAAGCAGCGAGAAATGAGCATGCTGCCTTCTGGGCAGGACACTGCATCCTGCAGAAGGGACCTTTAGGCTCACTCCTCCATCTGGGAAGCCAGGCTGCCAGGGGACGGGGCAGCTGGTTGGACTCACCCTGTCCTCTTCCCGCTGCTGTGTAGACACAGCAGAGAGAGCTCGCTCCAATTCTTGAGTACGCTGCAAGGAGTATTGCAGGCGGCTGGCCAGACCCTTGGAGTCTTCTGTAATGACAGAGGTTGAGATGGGGCCAAAAGGACTCCCCCTAAAGACCTGTCAAAGTGCCAGGTTGAAGGATGACCAGGTGCCCAGATTCCTACCTTCGAAGTGTCTGGCAGCACATTTAGTATGGTAAAGGGTGGTCTTCAAGTCTGCCTTTTCCAACATGTCCAACATGAGGGTGTTGATTGTCTGGAATTGAACATTTGGGAGAAAAGTCAAGAAAGTGCTGAAAGAGAAGGAAAGAAACATTCTCCAAAGGACAGGAGAAAACTCCCCACCCTCCACTCACCTCTAACTGCTCCATTTGTGCTTTCTGTATTTCATTGTTTGCTTTCTTTTCCTATAGGAAAGGAGACAGAGCTCTTACCATGGGAAGCAGAGATAGCACAGCAAGAGACATGCCCCCAGAATGCCACCAATGCCCCAGGACAGGTCCACTCATGGGACTAAGTTATCAGGGACCCTATGGGGATGGGATGGAATCTGAGGGGTGAGCCTTCTCCCCAGGCTGGGAGTGGGTGAGATGAGACTGGAGCCTCTCACATCTGAGTGTCCCTCAAACCCAGCAGCCATGTGTGAGCAAACAAAGAAATGACGTTACTTCTTCCAGCTGATGTTCCACTTGTTTTCTGTGGTTTCTCTGGGGAGAGTCAACCCCAGAGTCAGGTGACTGAGGGTGGTCCCCTCAACTCTATTCCCCAGACCAGGAAGCAGTAGGCAGGGGCCAGGAATGGATTTTAAGGCAATGTTCTCAGACCCAGTGGCAACACGAACTGGTCAACTCCCCTCAAGTTCCCAAGGACAGATGATTTGGGTCTCTGTCGGTTTTTGCCCACAGCCGCAGAACTCAAAGTCTGAATCTGGATTCTCTCGAAAGGACAGTAACATAAATTTCCAGAGACAGAGTCTGAGAAAAGCCCACCCTTCTGCCAGCTTGTTATTTAGAAAGGTGCGTTCATTCAACAAACACTTACTGAGCACATACGGGCCAGGTACGGTTCTCCATGGCAAATATAGGATGGAAAAGGACAGACAGGAGCCCTTGGCCATGAGGTTTTCATTCTAGGGGCCATTAAATCTCGGACTCTCAGAGCTAACAGAGACCTTTGATGCTCTACCTCCTCCAGAAACACGAGCCCAAGGAGGAGAGGTGACTTGTCAAATTTGCTCTGAAAAGAGCAAATTCAGGACTGAGTCAGGGCAGAAATACAGGGCCCCTGACAACCAGTCAGGCTAGTGCTTCCCTGAGAGGTGACAACCCTAGGGTGTGTGTGGCCAGGACTGGAGCAGAGGTGTCTGGAGAACAGAGAGTTGACAAAGAGGGCAGCGACAGAAGAGCCATGCTACATGCGCCTTGCTCTGGAGTCCCTCCAGGTGAGGCCTGGGTGCTCCAGCTTCCCATTTGCCCTTGGTATCAGGGGCCCCCAGCCCCTTTCTTCAGGGCCCCATGGATAAACTAAAGACTAGGATTGGCAGCATGGAATCAGGGGACCCCACTGGACTCTTACCAATGATTCTATGTTTTCATTAAGGTGATTGATTGTCGTGGAGTTTGAGTCCAGGGCTACTGCTAGTTCTTGGTACCAGCTCTGAGGCGCATACAGAGAGGATGAGTTGGAGGAGGATTGCAGGGAGAGGTAGAGAGAACAATCATTAGGGCTGGGGTGTGTGGGGGTTGTCTCAGCTGGTAAAGGGGCACCCAGCCCCTGCTGTGAGAGGAGGTTGGAGGGCTGGCCTGCAGGGTCACTGCACCTAGGCCCAGGGCCTCTTACCTCCAGATCCTTCAGGATAACAGATGATGCAGGAGTAATAATGATGACAAATTCAGAAGAAAAACAGAAACTTACATGGGAAACAGTTATGGATATCAAGAAGGTAAAAAACAGCAAGGGGCCAGGCACAGTGGCTCACACATGTAATCCCAGCACTTTGGGAGGCTGAGGCGGGTGGATCATTTGAGGTCAGGAGTTCAAGACCAGCCTGGCCAACATGGTGAAACTCTGTCTCTTTTAAAAATACAAAGATTAGCCGGGTGTGGTGGTAGTTGCCTGTAATCCCAGCTACTCAGAAGGCTAAGGCAAGAGAATCATTGAACCCAGGAGGCAGAGGTTGTAGTGAGCTGAGATGACACCACTGCACCCCAGTCTGGGTAACAGAGTGAGACTCTGTCTCAAAAAAAAAAAAGACAAGAAAAAAAGCCCCAAATCCCACATGCCTGCTCTGTACGTTATTCCCATAAACAGGCTGAAGGTTAATGGCAGCAACATAAAATAAGCCAGAGGTAAAGTATCCCCCAAACCAGAGAAGCCTCAGGGGCATGCACAGCTGGGTACAGCAAGCCAGAGAGGGGTCCTGGCACTGCCTCATCTTCCACTTGTTCAATGGCAGAGTGCTACTCCATTGGAA
>NW_022680709.1:0-83729 GCF_009764315.1 Trachypithecus francoisi | reverse complement strand
CTGCCAGTGTGGAGCCCTGTAGACTGAGGGCTGGGAGCAGAGGAGTCTGGGTCAGACCACTGACTGCTTTGTCTCTAAGCCACCTCCCTCACATGGACTCTCTGCCACCAGACTTTCCCCAGCCTCTCCATCTCTGCCTCTCTGTGTCTTCTCTTCCTCTTCCAATTGCAGTTTTCTAAATTCACTTTTAGACTCTCCTCCATTTATTCATTCATCTAAGTAACAATTACTTATTGCCAGAAGTGGTGCCATTTCCTGGGATTCAGTGAAAAGCAAGACAGGCGGAGAACTTGCTTTCCTATGAAATGGGGAGTGAAGTGTGTCGGGTTCTGTCTCCTCTGGGCCATTCAAAGACATCAGAAAAGCAAGCATCATTCCTTTCCCCAAGACCTGACATGTGCGTGCCTGTTTGTCATCTCTATGTTCTAGAAGCTGCTGCTGAGAATGAGGGGAATTTGTGGGAAACTCCTACCCTGTGAGGCCCGGGGGTCCCCTTACCTCCCCTTGTCTGCAGGATTTGATGTTTGAAGTCGTGGAGTGTGGCTTGGAGCTCCTCATCTAGATGAGCTGGAAGCCCTGTGGAGAGCGCCCCACACAGAAGGAGGGGCAGGCCAGTGAAGACCCCCACTTGCTGCCACGCAGGCATTTTGCCATCTGCAGTCCTGGAATTCTGCCCTTTCATTGCTGCGAGGCATCGCGCAGGCCCCAGGCTCAGAGGGTCCACAAGACTCCAGTGTGTCTCCACACCCACGGTCCCCTATTCTTTAGCGAAGCCTTGCCCCTGCTGAGACCCCCACCCCTTGTCCTCTTTCCTGCTCTGTCCCTCGAGTGGCTCTGTCTGCCCGCCTCTGTGGGGCAAGTCCCTCTCCCGCACCCTCCACCAAGGGCAAGCATGATGCTCTCTGCACTGCCTTGATGGCCTTGCTTACCGCTCTGAGCTTCAAATTCCCGTGTGCCTGTGGGCTCCTGATCACACCATCTGCCTGGATGTCTGGTCCGCATTCACCCTTCAGACTGCCCCCAGCGCTGCGTCCCAGGACGCACCTCCCCCGCCTCCCAGCGCCGTACCTCATCCCACATCTGACTCCGTGTCTCCCCATCGGCGGTCATGAGGCATGGAGGACTTCCTACACCTGCCCTTCCCTGAATTGTGACCACACTCCCCAGACACTTGGCTTTCTCCCTCAAGTTCACATTCTCTTACTTAGGTTGAGCCAAATGCCCTTGGGGAACCTGCAGGGTTTCTCTGATCCCCATCAGCCCTGTGTAACGGACTTCAGGGTTGCTGTGCCCGTGTTCCCACTGCCCACCTGCCCCACCCTGCTCACCTGGAGGGCCCCTCTCCCCAGGCTTCCCCTTTTCTCCACGCTGTCCAGGGATACCAGGGGCTCCAGGCAGCCCATCATTCCCAGGAGGACATGGCATATCTCCAGGCGGACCCATGGGGCCTGCAGAGAAAAGAGACATGGATGTGTGGGATCCGTCACCCACAACTGGTTGGAGCTAGTGAGACTCGACCCTCATTATCACTGGGGCTGTCCCAGTTATCACTCCGTGGGCACTATGAGGACAGACTCTCCAGGATGCGCCATCCTAAGGGCCCCAGGAGCCCACCAGGTCCCACCCAGCTCACTATGGCCCACAGCCTAGGGGCCTAGACAGACGGGCCTTCTGGAAAGGGGTCTGTGTCCCTCAGCAGAGGGTGGGGTCTCCAGCACAGTACCTGGAGGGCCAGGGTCTCCTTTGACACCATCTCTCCATCCCTGCCTGGCAGGCCATGGGATCCAGGAGTGCCAGGGATACCAGGGCTTCCAACACAAACGTCCTTCACTTCACACGCAGCGCCAGAGGCTGCCATCAAGGTGAGAGTGAGGGCCAGAGGGCACAGCCACATGGCTCCGGCTCCAGCTGCTGCTCCTGCAGGAGAAATGCCCGTGAGCCCATCTGCCACCTCTGCCAACATCTCCCTCACTGTGCTCTGTCAGGACTCAGGAAGCTGAGCAGAGCCCGAGAGGCAGGGCAGGCGAGACCAGAGTGCTGGGAAGACCCGAAGCACCCAGGAAAATTCCCAGCATCATCTGGCACCTGGCGTGGTCTCCCGCTTCAGGCCTCCGGCTGGAGGTTGTGGGGTGTCCAGGCTGCTGAGGAGGAGGAAGAGTAAGGAGCTCTGGGGAGCCCGGGGACCTGGGGTCCATTGCAGTCTCCTCTCTGTCAGTGCCTCACTGTTACCCTGAAAAACTGGCTTCACCTCTCTGACTTCAGCCGAATCTTCCATGCTCTGCAGAAAACCTGCCCTGTCCCTCCCAGTCTATTAGGAGCAAGGATGAGGTCACTCACTCACTGACTCACTCCATCTGTCCCTCATATGCTCAGTTACCTTCTTTTCAGGCTCTAAGAAATCAGCAACCTGAGAATGAAAAGAGATGAATGGGGCCTGCAGCCTGGCCCCCTTCGAGGTGGTCATGATGGAGTCTCCTTTCTTTTTGGGGTCTGTTCTCTCACGGCCCTTCCTGTAGACCCTGCTGAACCCTGTAGGGATGGATCTGGCCAAAGAAGATAACAAACATGAGGATCTTTGCAGGTCACCTATGCTGACTGTGCTGTGAAACACCTCCCGGTGGGGGATGGGGAGTCACTCTTCTTCCCAGCCTGGGCCTTGGTCAGGCCTGTGGCTGCTGGCTGGTCCTTTCTGCCTGTGATCCTCAAGCTGGAGAACACCCAGGGGATGGGGCTAAACTCACCCACACACAGAGCCTCCAGCTGCCTGGGTCTCTGCCTCCAAGTTGGAAGGCAAGGTAGACAGCAGTGTTTATAGGTGTCGGGGCTGCCAGGCTTCCTCCCACCCCTGAGAGCCCTACCACAAAACCTGTGCTCCAGGCAGGAAATGGGCGTGGTGTTTACACAGCACATTTCCCCAAGAGCACTCAGGCTGGAGGACCTCTAAGGACCCTTGAGGGGAGCACAGAACCTGCCAAAGAGGATCTCCAGGTCTGTAAGAAGAGAAATCCGCCCGTGGCTGAGGTCACCCACCCTGTCTCTAGCAAGCTCCTTAGCAGTGAAAGCCGAGAGCCCTTACACAGGCACTAAGGAAGCCCCATTGGGTTCCTGGTTTAGATTCAGACAATGAAGAAGTCACTGTTCCAGCTGAGCATGGTCAGGTTGATCCAGGCCAACCTGTCTGCCCTGTGACTTGGCTCAGCCCGAGCCCCAAGCTCCCCTAGCCCATGTCCCTGGAGCTTGTAGCTGGATTGGTGGGCACATGGGCACAATGACAGGCAAACATGCTTCAAGTTCTGCTTCCCTCTGCTCTGGCAGGTTCAGCTAGAGGAATCAGGGCAGCACCTGGAAAGTCATGGCAGATCTGCAGTTTCCGTCTTTCCGTCTTTGGCAGAACTATCTTTGGGTGATGTCTGGCAACCTGCAATGGTGATTATGCTAAGTGTCCCAGTGATATATGAAGTCCTAGTCCTGGTTCAAGCATCTGGATTAGGAGGGAATCTCCAACTGTGGAAGTGGTGACAATGGGAACCAAGACAGGAAAACCTCCCCTGGTTTATTTGGAATTGGTTTGATGAATCTCAAACCCATGAGGAGTCTGGAGCTCTTCCGGGCAGCAGGAGATCAGCCAATGGACTCCACTCCTGGGAGCAGGAAACCAGCCAGTGCCAATCTGCAGCATGGACTCTTTCTGCTACCCCAGTGCTGCCTGCTACAAGGTGAGATGAGTGCTGGGCCAGGTGTGAGATGGGGGAGCCAGGTCAGAGCAGGGCAGGGGCAGATGGGGAGCAGCTCCAGCAACTTGGCTGTGGGGAGGCAGGCCTGTTTTGCAGGTGATGAGCAGGAACAGAGGCCAACTCGGATGTGCAGGGCCTTGTGGTTGGCAGGGCAGGGCGTGGCTTTAGGGAAAAGGCACACCTGAGTTTTGACCCAGAGCTGTCACTTATTACCCATGTGGACTCGGTCAGGTTATGTAACATTTTGAGGCTCAGTTTCCTTTTTGTTTTTATTATCTTGAAACATCAAATTTACAGAAGAATTGCAGGCATGGTACAAATATTTTTTTCCTGAACCTATGAGAGTAGGTTGTCAACATGAAACCCTAACACCCCCATACTTTAATGTGTTTCTCACGCAAAGACATTTTCACATTATAACCATAATCAAGAAATTAACACTGATACAATAACTTCACGTAGCCTTCAGGCCCTATGCAAAATGTACCCAACGCCCCAATAGTGTCCTTTATAGCAAAGGATCCATTTGTGAGCCATGTGTCGTATTCCTTTTTCATGCTTCTCCAGTGTCCTGAAACCCACAAAGTCCCTCTGCCTTCCCTTCACCTTCATGACCTGAACACAGTGTGAAGATCACAGGAGACTGACTGTATAGAATGCCTCTCACTTTTTTTTTTTTTTTTAATTGGTTTGTTGCTGTTCTTTTTTTTTCGATGTATTGGCTCACAATTAGATTCAGGTTCTGTAACTTTGGCAGAAATACCATAGACACCCCGCTGCGCTCCTCCCATTCTACCGGGCAGCATGGGACTTTAGTTTGCCCCAAGACTGATGATGTTTGTGTTGATCATTGAATTAAGGTGGTGGGTGTCACGCTTCGCCACCATAAATACATTCTTTTTCTGGTTTCAATCAGTGACTATGTTGTGAGGACACACTTTGGGACTATTGTAAAGATCCCATTCCTCATCACACTGTCTCTGTTGCCCATTGATTGCTTTGTAACAATGTGGACTCATGCATGAGGCCTACCACCGGCCGTCAGGGAGTGCCAAGCACTCACCTGTGGGCTGCAGGGGGCACTATGCGTGTTTGATGTTGAAACAGCTACAGTTTACCAGCACATGGCACCAGTGAATCTAAAGAATGTCGTTAAGAAGATGGTTCTCCTCCCAACCCAAATGTGTCACTCTTAGCTCTAAGAATTGATGTAGTTCCTGCTGAGTTCCGAGTGCCCACGCCAGGCCATTCAGCTGTGTCCGTAGCCTCCTCCCCCTGCTTAGGCTCCACTGCCCCCACCGGTCCGCTCTCCTTCAGTATCTTTCTCACTCTCCTCGGGGCCTCACCCTCCACGTTGGGTTTCCTCCCTCTGCAGGGACATCCTCTTCACACAGCCAGTCCTTGGGCGCCCATGCCAAGCCACCTCAGAGTCCACAGTCGCATTGCACTTGGAGTCCCACTGCGTGTGGCAGGACTCCCGCCTCAACCAGTATGACTGAAACCAGGAAGATGATGCTTTCCCACGTGGGCAAGGTAAGACTGAAGGTGATATGGACAGGAGACAGGGAAACACTGGGTAGAAGTGTAGTTCCCAGCAAAGGCCCCACCCTCAAGCCTGAAGACCCATGGTCCTAAATGGGAACAGACATTTCTGTTTTTGTGAGCAAAAAGTTGCCTTTTGGCCCCCCACACTCCCTGTCCTGCACTCATATAAACCCTGAACCCCAGGCACCAGAAGCAGACCAGCAGACCAGCAGACAAGCAGACGTACAGCGAAATGATGTGGCAGAGAGAGAGAGAAAAAAAAGGAGGGACAGCTGAACACTGAGGAGAGTTTGACTGGGGCGATTGGAGAAGAGTCCAGCTACTGGGAGGCCCAACTCCAGGGAAAGATCACCTTCCACTCCATTCCTCCTTCCAGTTCCCTATCCATCTCCCTGAGAGCCACCTTCACCACTCAATAAAACCTTGCACTCATCTTCTGAGCCCGTGTGTGATCTGATTCTTCTGGGATGCTGGGGGTGAGAGCTCAGGTTACAGAAAGCTGTCACACTGGCCCCCTACCTTTGTGATACAGCAGAGGGTCCACTGAGCTGATTAACACTCAAGATGTCTGTGGACGGGAAAGCTGAAAGAGCTTGTAACACGGGGATTGCAGGCACCCACCCCTAGATACTACCACAGGGCCGAAGCCCAAAGCACTCACCCTGGCCTCTGTAACCTGCCCATCTGCATGCTCCCCTGGGGGTTTGAGCAGTGGGGTGACTGAACAGGCAAGCCACACCCCTACTGCGTGTCCTGCAAGAGGGATAAGGGAGCTCTTCCATTTCAGCTGGAGCCCTGTCTGGGATATTCATCGGGAGGGTGAGTACAGATGTGAAACTGTCAGATCTGTATCTTTTCCAGGGCCCTGCCACCTCTCTCTTTCCTGCTCTGTTTCCCTTCACAGGGGTCTGGCTGCCACATTGGACTGGAGTAAAACCCTCAGACAACCAAAGGCATTTTTGCTGGAAGGCCCCAAGACTGAACTCCCTTGGCCAAGACCCACAGACTTCCCTTGGTGTCTTTACTTCTTTCACAGTTTGAAATGGCTCTTATTTCTTCCTTTATAATGTTAAGAGTTATGCTACAGGCTGTGGCTATACTGTTAAACAGAATGAATGTTTGGCTTAGCCATCAAAGGTGCAAATCAGAACAATGTGGTTTTTGTTTTTTCTCGATTGTGCTGATGCCCACATCCACCCTGACAGCCGCAGTCGCTCATGGTACACTGACCCCCTTCTCATACTCGCTCCCCTCCTGGCTCGGGCACATAGGAATGTCCACAGCATGCAAAAGCCATGCCCAGTGGCCACAAGGGGTGGGAAAAACAGTGGCTCCTGCCAGGGGCCCTGCTGGGAAGGCCAGCCAGCACTTCTTGGCTGCCATGCCAATGGAACTTTCCCTCCTCTGGCCAAGGAGTTCAGCCCGGTTCGATCCTGGGGAAAGATACAATGATCAAAGGAAAAAATTTGCGCTGAGCAAGGGGTTCTTCCCTGTTAAAAACAGTAGGAAATTCTTCTTCAAAGGTTTAGCTTGCTTAAATTTCCTTGTCCTTTGCTCTCTGCTTTCAAGGCCAGACTTCTTTACTCTCTGTGTTCCCCTGGCCCTGGTAAACAACCTTCCCACCAGTCCTTATCTATAGAGTGCACATTTAACATCTGCTACCCACTCTGTGAATTACCCCTCCCATCGCAAAGGCTTCGCCTGCTGAAACTGATCTTTCTGCTTACCCACCAGGGTAACCGCATTCCTGCACTTTTCAAGTTAGCCATCTGGGTTCAGCTTAGATTGTGCAGTCCAACTCCAGCCAATGGAGGCAGGGTACAGTTACAGGGACAAGCTGCATTAAGAGATAATAAAAATCCCTTCTTTCCTTTGTTCTGGGTGCTCTCACCATTGCTCCATATGCAAGACACACCTCCTGCAGAAGCAAATTTGCCTTGCTGAGAAAATTTGTGTTCGAGTGCTTTTTCTTTAGCAGCATTGAAAATTTGTTTCTAACATTCCCCCAGTACCTTCCCCTCTCTCCCTTTACACTGTTTTGGGTTTTTGGTTTTTTTCTTTTCCTTTTCTGAGCGAGAGGGTTCCCCCTCCCAGCACTCTGCTGCTGAAAGGGAAAATAACAGATGAGCAGGCCCTGCTGGATGATACCAGCACACTTGGCAGAGCTCATTTGAAACAATCTAAACAGATACGTGCAGCCTCTTGAAATACTTGTTAGTCCCAAACGTGATTCCAAACTTCAGGCTGAAGCCCTAGAAAGGAAAACCAGATCTGAGGGATCCAAAGCCAGGCATCAGGCACAATGTAAATGGGCAGGACCAATTCCTGCACACTAAATCCCCACCCATGGAAGGAGGCCATGCTTCATGGCATAAATGAGGCCCAGGGAACTCAAAGGTTGTTGACAGCAGGGGAAGATGGAGGCATAAGTGAGGGCGAATAATTCCTATTATCTAGGCCTTTTCTGCTTCATGGGTGCATGCCACATTGGTAATCATGAGCGGCACCTGCCAAGGTCACCAGGGCTCAGGAACAAAAAGATGGAAGAGAAAGGAAGGACACTCACTTTCTCTATCCATCACACCCTGAGTTTTCACTGAAAGAAAGAAGGGAATGAGGGATGCCTCTATTCTCTGTCTTTCAGAATAAGCGTCCATCTCTCTTCACCATCCCCAGCTTATACCCGTCTGGAGTGTATCCAGAACCAATGGGACTGCTTTGACTCTCTTAATCTGGAAGAAAAATGCCTCATAATCCTCTACACAAAGGTTTGGCCAAATTATGAAGGACTGGGTGGGCCTCAGGAAGGAACCATACATTTCAATACTATCCAGCAGTCAGACTTTTTCTGTACACATGAGGATAGATGGTCTGAGGTCCCACATGTGTAGGTTTTTTATACCTTGCAAAGCAATCTAGACCTTTCCTGACAGTGTAGGATTGATCCAGCCCTCTTGTTTGCCGTCTCAGGGAAGACTGCAAGGGGCAAGCCTAGGAAACTAAAGATATGAATCCCAGCGGCACCCCAAGCAGAGAAGCCACCCCCACCCCCAGCTCTTCCCCTCTGGGTTCACCCCGACCTTCCTATTCAGCTTCAGCCTCTCACTTGTCCCCTCCTAAAATTCCTCACCCTACAAAAGCCCCAACCTCACTTTTGCCCATTAAACCAATGCCTGGTGAATTTGGGCCCAGTAAGGTCCAGGTCCCCTCCTCCCTACAGGACTTAAAGTGAATTAAGGGGAATTTTGGGAAGTTTTAAGATGACCCCAACAGATATATAGAGGCTTTCCAGAATTTCACCCAAATATTTGATCTCTCCTGGAGAGACGTTATGGTGCTTTTGAACCAGACCTTGACAGGCACTAAGAAGCAGCCTGCTCTGCAAGCAGCAGAGAGATTTGGGGATGAGCTTAGTATCCCATACAGTGTCAGGGAAGGGGGCAAACATTATCCAACTGGAAGAGGCAGTATCAATAGATTACCATAAATGGGATCCCAATGACAAAATGGAAGACTGGAAGAGGAGACACTTTCAGAGGTGCATAATGGTGGGCTTATGTAAGACCAGGACCAAGTCTCTCAATTATATTAAATTATCCATGATTGACAAGGGATTCGATGAAAATCCCACTGCCTTCCTGGAAAGGCCAAGGGAGGCCCTATAGTAAAGCAGACCTCTCTATCCCCTGATTCAGTTGAGGGACAACTAATCCGAAAGGATAAATTTATTACTCAGGCAGCCCCTGATATCAGAAGGAAGCTACAAAGAAGCTACAAAGCTAGAGATAGGTAGGCACAAGAGAGAGAGGAAATACAGGAAAGAAACAGAGACTTTAATGACCAACAGACAAGCCCACAAACCCCAGAACTCCCAGGGTGCACTTGTTGATTGCTACAGATGTGGCAAACCAGGGCATTTTAAGAATTGCTCAGGCAGCATGAAGAAGCCACTTCAACCCTGTCCAATCTGCCATGGGGACCATTGGAGGGTGGACTGTTTCTGGCCTGCTGGTCACCAGGTCCAGAGCTATTCTTCCAAATGGTCCAGCAGCAGGACTGACAGGTCCCAGGGCTCCTCTCCTGACTCCCGTGGTCCAGACCACCATTACCATCCAGGTGCCCTGGGTAATCATGGAAATTGAAGGGAGGAAAGTGGACCTCCTTTTGGACACTGGGGCTGGTCTCTCAGTTCTCTTGAATCCAGGCCCCCTCTCCTCTCTTAGAATGACTGTGAGGGACATCTCAGGAAGGTCTTTAACCCAATATTTTTTCCCACCCCTTAGCTGTAGCTGGGGTTGTTCACCAAAGCTTTTCTAATTATGCGTGAAAGCCCAACTTCTCTGTTGGGTAGGGATATTCTCGCCCATATGGGGACAATCATTCTGATGGCCCCTAGGGAAACTCTTTGTCTAATCCTAGTAGAGGCCAATATTAACCCAGAAGTTTGGGCAACTCAAGAGACAATTGGCAGAGCCACAACTACCATACCGGTCTGGTTCCATCTTAACGATCCCACCTCCTTTCCTAACCAGAAACATTATCCCCGAAACTAGAGATTAGGAAAGGACTAAAAGTCATTATCGATAACTTGAAGATGGAGGGCCCACACAAACCCTGCAATAGCTCTTGTAATACCTCAATATTGGGGGTACTAAAACACAACTAGAAATAGAGACTAGTTCAGGACCACCTCCTTGGTAATGAGGCTGTGGTTCCAATATACCCAACAGTTCCCAATCCGTATACCCTGCTAGCTCAAATACCTGAGGGAACTAAATGGTTCCTGGACCTAAAGGATGCCTTCTTCTGCATACAATTACACCCCAACTCCCAGTATTTGTTTGCATTGAGGATCCAATGCAAACAAATTTGTTTGAGGTTCCCTCTAACCAAACCACCCTGTTAACCTGGACAGTGTTACCTCAGGGATTCCAAGACAGCCCCTACTTGTTTGGGCAGGCATTATGGAGAGATCTCTCCAAGTTCCTTTATCCTCAGGTCAAAGTTTTGCAATACATGGATGACCTTCTTTTCTGCGCTCCAAGTGAGGAAATCTCTCAGGAGGGAAGTAAGGCTCCTCTTAATTTCCTGGCTAACAGAAGATATAATGTTTCAAAATGTGAAGTTCAGCTCTGTCAGACTTCAGTGAAGTACCTAAGCCTGGTCTTGTCAGAGGGGACCAGGGCATTGGGCAAAGAAAGGATTAAATCTATCTCCTCCTTTCTCCTCCCCAAACACTCAAGCAACTGAGGGGATTCTTACACATTACAGGATTCTGCAGACTATGGATATCTGGGTACAGTGAAATAGCACATCCCTTCTATCACCTAATAAAGGAGACTCAAGCAGCTGATACTCACTGCCTAATTTGGGAACTGGAGGCTAAAGAGGCTTTTGACCAACTAAAACAAGCCTTGCTTAAGGCACCAGCCCTTAGTCCCCCGCCCCAGGAAAAATGTTTAACCTTTATATATCAGAAAGAAAGAGAATGGCACTGGGAGTCCTAACACAGGCCCAGGGTCCAGCCCAGCAGCCTGTGGGCTGAGTAAAGAGCTAGATTTGGTAACCAAAGGATGACTGGCCTGTCTCTGGTCAATTGCAGCAGTAGCCTTGCTGGTACCAGAGGCTACTAAGTTAACCATGGGTAATAACTTAACCATTTATACCCCACATAATGTGGCAGAAATACTTTTAAGTGGAGTCTCTGGCTAACAGGCAACCACCTCCTCAGGTATCAAGCTCTGTTATTAGAAGGATCTTCAGTCCAATTAAGAACCTGTCCCTCCCTAAATCCAGCCACCTTCCTCCCAGAGGAAGCTGGGGAACTTAACATGACTGTGAATAAACAGTAGTACAAACTTATGCGGCCAGAGGAGACCTCAAGAAAACCCCCTTAAAAATCCAGACTGGATTATTTTTATGGACAGATGTTCTTTTGTTGAAAAAGGAAATCATAAAGCAGGGTATGCAGTAGTTACTCTGAACTATATTGTTGAGAGCACACCTCTCTCCTCTGGCACAAGTGCTCGACTGGTCAAACTAATCACCCTCATGAGAGCACTCGAATTAAGCAAAGGAAAAACAGTTAACATTTATACTGATTCTAAGTATCCTTTCCTAGTTCTCCTTACCCATGCCACTATCTGGAAAGAGAGGATCTTCCTCACAGCTAATGGGTATCATTAAATGCCATGACGAAATTAATAGACTATTTCGCTCAGTTTTCCTTCCACGGGAAGTGGCAGTAATACATTGTAAAGGCCACCAAAGAG
This sequence comes from Trachypithecus francoisi, assembly GCF_009764315.1. Taxonomy (NCBI): domain Eukaryota; kingdom Metazoa; phylum Chordata; class Mammalia; order Primates; family Cercopithecidae; genus Trachypithecus; species Trachypithecus francoisi. The sequence goes on along the minus strand of NW_022680709.1, from coordinate 72,178 downwards.
GGATGGATGAAATAGCTGAGAGAAACAGGCTGGCAGACTGAGCAGCTAAATCAGTAGCAAGGGGGCCCCAGGTCTCTGACCCACTTGAAGCCCCACTGATCTGGGAGGGCCCCATCAGAGAAATAAAACCTCAATACTCTCCTGTGGAAATAGAATGGGCCACCTCTTGGGATGGTAGGCTTTATCTACCAGCTGGCAACCAATGAAAAGTTCTTAAAAGCCTACTCCAGGCCTTCCACCTAGGTAAAGATAAAACCTATCAACTGGCTCAAGTTGTTCTCAGATAAAAACCTGATACAAACAGTTAAACAGGTTGTTAATGCTTGCAAGACCTGCCTTAAAAACAATCCCCTTAATTAACAGCATCTTCTCCAAGGCTACCTGGGGGAAGACTGGATTTCACCCATACGCCAAAGGCAAGGGGCATCCAGTACCTCCTAGTATGGATAGATGCCTTCACTAACTGAGTAGAAGCATTTCCACGTCAGACAGAGAAAGCCTCTGAGGTGATAATAGTACTAATCAATGAGACAATTCCTCACTTTGGACTCCCTAAGTACCTCCAGAGCAGTAATAGCCCCTCATTCAAGGCAGCTGTCACCCAGGGGGGTCTCAAAGGCACTAGGCATACAATACAGTTCCTGAGGAGACCACAATCCTCAGGAAAGGTGGAAAAGACAAATGATATTATCAAAAGGCACCTGAAGAAACTGTCTCAGGAGACTCATCTCCCCTGGACTACTCTTCTTTCCATAGTCCTGCTATGTATCAGAAACACTTCTTCAAGGCTGGGTTTGAGTCCCTTTGAGACTATGTATGGATGGTCTTTTCTCACGAATGATTTCTTGCTAGACCAAGAAACCTCTGATTTAATTAAGCACAAACCTCTTTGGTCCATTTCCAACAGAAACTGAAACAACTGTTGAAGGCCCAGTCCCGTGAACCAGGCCCACCTCTATTCAACCCAGGGGACCTAGTACTGCTAAAGGTACTTCTTTACCTTTCTCCTTCAATATGCCCTGGTTGGGAGGGACCTTGCACTGTACTTCTTTCCACTCCTACAGTGGTGAAGGTCAAGGTCACCAGAATAGACTCTTGGATTCAGTATATGAGGAAAGGCCTGGGAAGCCAACAGAGTCACCTCTTTCAAGCTAGAAGAGCACCCAAAATACCATTGTGAAGAGATCAGGAAATTCAAGCTAAAAATCACAAAAGATAAGTGTTAATGAACATTCCATGTATGTTCTCTTTATAGTCTTGCCTATGCTTGCTGTTCCTACCTTTGTTCTCTTCTATACCATGGGGTACAATAGCGTTTTCAGGGTAATTAGTACATTTTACTTCTTATTTCTGTGTCTTTGGCACTAGATTCTTTCCTTGTATAATACATACTTTTAACCCATGCTTATTTAACCTTATAAAACTTTTTTCCTCTCTCACTTAGAGGTCATCAAACTCAAGATGTTCAGGCAATCAGAGCCTCAGATGATGGCTCCCCTTTGCCAGGGACCCTTAGATAGACCTCTGGGAGGAATCTGACTGACATTTTCCCCAAAACAACTCCCCCTGTCGGCAGGAAGTGGCCAAGACTGGTTATCGTCCATATTCTAATGGCAGTCAGATGTGCCTCTTCAGAGGGGGGAAATGATAGTGACGGGAGACAGTGAAACACTGGGTAGAAAAAGGGTGGTTCCCCAACAAAGGCCCCACCCTCAAGCCTGAAGACCCGTGGCCCTAAATGGGAAAAGACATTTCTATTTTCATGACCAAAAAGCTGCCTTTTGGCCTGCCACAACCCCTATCCTGCAACCATATAAACCCTGAACCCCAGGCTCCAGAAGCAGACCAGCAGACCAGCAGACCAGCAGACAAGCAAATGGACAGTGGAACGATGTGGCAGAGAGAGACAGAGAAAAGAGGAGGAACATCTGAACACTGAGGGGAGTTTGCACAGAGGTGATCAGAGAAGATACCAGCTACTGGGTGGCCCACCTCCAAGGGAAGATCACCTTCCCACTCCATTCCCCTTTCCGGCCCCCAATCCATCTCACTGAGAGCCACCTCCACCACTCAATAAAATCTTGCACTCATCCTTCAAGCCCACATGTGATCTGATTCTTCCAGGATGCTGGGTGAAAGCTTGGGATACAGAAAGCTGTCACACTGGCCCTCTGCCCTTATGATAAGGCAGAGGGTCCATTGAGCTGATTAACACTTAAGCCACCTGTGTATGCAAAGCTGAAAGAGCTTTGTAACACAAGGGTTACAGGCACCCATCCCTAGACACTACTGTGGGGCTGGACCACAAAGCACTCACCCCAGCCTCTGCACCTGCCCATCTGCATGCTCCCCCTAGGGGTTTGAGCAGTGGGGCAACCAAACAGGTGAGCCACACCCCTGCCATGAATCCTGTGAGGGGGATCAGGGGACTCTCCTGTTTCAAAGGGGTGCAGAGTGAAGGCCATGCACATGCCCTAAGGACAGTGCATGGGCTTCTCTGCATATTTGAGGCCTCTCTCTTAGTGCTCAGGGGACCCTTCCCCTGACCCCTTTTCCAGCTGCCATGGGTGCTAGCAGTAGGAGGAGGCTGTTTGTGACTGCTGGTTCTTTCTGTCACTTTGGATCATCACAGCACTCTATGAGCTGTACAGACAGTAAATCCCCATTCCATACTTCAGTCAACTGAGGCTGACAGGGATTAGATGGATTACCAAAATTGTCTAGAAATCCTTTTTCCAGCTCAGTCCTCTGCTAGAACCTTCCCAGAGTCAGAGGAACATGCTTATTCTACCTGTACCTGAAGACAAGGGAATGCACAAATTAATTTACTAATCATGGATATATTTCAAGATCACTTATAATGTCAGAATCTAAGGGACAGCTCAGTCACATGAAGGGGATGGAAGTTAAGGCTTTTCTTTCCTGAGGCTGCCAGTAAACTAAGCAAATATGTGTGTATGCATTATACACATATGTACTCACACATATGTTGTGTGCTGTATATTTACACACATATATATTACATTGATGCCTCTCTAATAATGCCATTTTATTCTTAAAAAGAATAACACAATAAATATCTTTCTGTTGCCTAGAAATAGCATCCAATTTGCCTTAAAAATCACATTACTTGTTTTCATTTTCATTTTTGCCATCGCAGCCCTGTCACCCTTCTTTCTGCCCTGAACATTTTGAACTTTCCAAACCCTAGAGAAACACATCATGTTTTACTGAGGTTTTGAGGAGAGGGAGCGAGGTTTTCCCATTCTGCACCTTGGAGGAATTAAAACTGGCAAGTAGCAGCAACTGTCTTCAAAGAAATAGGCTAAGGGACACACAAACACACATTCTCTTACCTTGCACCAATAAGATCATACTACATATACTCTTCTACAATTAGTGTTTTCTTTTATATATCCCAGCCATCTTTTCAGATTGACACATAGGGATATAATCATAACTATAGTCTTTTCTTGGAGTTTGTTTGTTTTTACTTCTGGTAATGTATTCTTTATTCTCTTTTTAATTTAAAAAATGTTATTTTTGACACAATTATTTTGCATATGTATGGGCACAGTGGACTATTTTGATACATGTATGTAATGCGCAATGATGAAATCAAGGTAAGCAGCATATCCATCACCTCAAAAACTTATCATTGTTTTGTGTTGATAACATTCAAAATCCTCTCAAGCATACAGTAATTTTTTGGTTGGCTATGGTCACCCTACAGTGCTAAAGAAGGCTACAATTCATTTCTCCTATCTAACTGTAATTTTATACCCATTGCCCCACCTTTCCCATTTCTCATTCTCCTTAGTCTTCCCAGCCTCTAATACATTCTGTTCTACTGTTTGCTTACTGTTCTGTGTTTACTTCTACGATATTAGCTAAGTTTTCTTAGCATCCACAAATGAGTGAGAACATGCTGTGTTTAATTTTCTTTTCCTGGCTGTATTTCACTTAACATAATGGTTCATCCATGTTGCCATGAATGGCAGAATTTTATTCTTTCCTATGGATGAACTCTATTCCATTGTGTTTAGTTACTACATTTTTAAAAATTTCATTCATTCACTGATAGACACTTAGGTTGATTCCATATCTTGGCTATTATGAATAACTCCACAATAACCACAGGAAGGCAGATACCTCTTTAACATACTGGATTCCTTTTCTTTGAATACCCAGTAGTGGGATTGCTAGATCATATGATAGTTCTAGTTTTAGGTTTTCGAGAAAGCTTCATTTTGTTCTCCACAATGGCTGTAGTACTTTCCATTTCCACCAAAAGTGTATAAGAGTTCCCTTTTCTCTGTACCCGCACCAGTATTTATTCTTTTTTGTCTTATTGATAAAAGGCAGTCTACCTGGGGTGAGATAATTTATTTTTGTTTATAAACAGTTGTTTATAAAGGTCTTTAATGATCCTTTGTCTTTCTGTGATATCAGTTATATAATGTCTCCTTTCTTGTTTCTGATTTTTATATAGGTCTTCTCTTTTTTTCTTACTTTTCTAGCTAATGGTTTGTCAATTATGTTTATTTGTTCAAAAACCCAACTTTTCAGCTAGGCATGGTGGCTCATACATGTAATTCCAGCACTGAGGCTGAAACGGAAGGGTCACTTGAGGCCAGGAGTTTGAAACGAGCCTGGGAAATACAGCAAAACTCATCTTTGAAAAGCTAAAAAAAAAAAATTTTAGCCTGGTGTGATGACACATGCCTGTAGTCCCAGCTACTCAGAATTACTGAGTCAAGAGGATCACTTGAGCACAGGAGTCGAAGACTGCAGTTAGCCATGATCATGCTGAGAGGTGACAATGTGTTAGCAGCCCTCGCTCGCTCTCGCCACCTCCTCAGCCTCGACGTCTGCCCTAACCGCGCTCCAGGAGCCTTTCAGCCCACCGCTGCGCTGTCGGGGCCCCTCTCTGGGGCTGGCCAAGGCCATAGTTGGCTTCCTCTGTTCGTGTGGAGGTGTGGAGGGAGAGGCACAGGCGGAGCCGGGGCTGCGCGCCGCGCGTGCGGGCAGGCGCGGGTTCCGGGTGGGCATGGGCTGGGTTTGATGGAGGGACGAGCTCCCTCTGGGCTGCCAGTGTGCCCGGGCTAGGTGCCACAAAGTCCTGGGAAGAGTGCCAGTGAGAGGTGAAGCTGGCTGGGCTTCTGGAATGGGTAGGGGCTCCTAGAACTTCTCTGTCTAGCTAAAGGTTTGTAAATGCACCAATCAGCACTCTGTGTCTAGCTAAAAGTTTGTAAATGCACCAATCAGCACTCTGTGTCTAGCTAAAGGTTTGTAAATGCACCAATCAGCCTCTGTGTCTAGCTAATCTGGGGACTTGGAGAACTTTTGTGTCTTACTAAAGGATTATAAACTCACCAGTCAGCACGCTGCCAAAACGGACCAATCAGCTCTCTGTAAAACGGACAAATCAGCTCTCTGTAAAATGGACCAATCAACAGGATGTGGGTGGGGCCAGATTAGGGAATACAAGTAGGCTGCCCGAGCCAGTAGCGGCAATTCAGGCCCCCTTCCACACTGTGGAAGGTTTGTTCTTTAGCTCTTCACAATAAATCTTGTTGCTGCTCACTCTTTGGGTCCGGCCTTTATGAGCTGTAACACTCACTGCAAAGGTCTGCAGCCTCACTCCTGAGGCCAGCAAGACTGCGAACCCACCTGAAGGAACCAGCAACTCCAGACACTGCCTTTAAGAGCTGTTAACACTCACCTCGGAGGTCTGCAGCTTCACTCCTGAAGTCAGTGAGACCACGAACCCACCAGAAGGAAGAAACTCTGGGCACATCTGAACATCTGAAGGAACAAACTCTGGACACACCATCTTTAAAAGCTGTAACACTCACCATGAGGGTTCATGGCTTCATTCTTGAAGTCAGCGAGACCAAGAACCCACCAATTCCGGACACAATGCCACTGCACTCCATCCTGGGTGACAGAGCAAGATCTTGTCTCAAACAAACAAACAAAAAATTCCCCAACTTTTCCTTTTGTTGGCGTTTTGTGCTGCTTTTTTAGTCTGCTTTTTGCTTATTTCCGCACATTTTTTTTTCTTTTTGAGACAGAGTCTCACTCTGTTGCCCAGACTAGAGTACAATGGTGCGATCTTAGTTCACAGTAACCTCTGCTTACCGTGTTCAAGCAATTCTCCTGCCTCAGCCTCCTGAGTAGCTGGGATTACAGGCGTCCACCACCACATTCAGCTAATTTTTGTATTTTTAGTAGTGTGGGGTTTCAACATGGTCAGACTGGTCTCAAACTCCTGACGTCAGATGATCCACTCACCTCTGCCTCCCAAAGTGCTGGGATTACAGGTGTGAGCAACTGCACCCAGCCTCTGCTCCAAATTAAAAAATTTCTCTCTTTCTACTAATTTGGGGTTTGGCTTTTTTCTTGCTTTTCTAGTTTCTTAAGATGAATTTTAGGTTTTTATCTGAAATCTTTCTACTTTTCTGATGTAGGCATGTAATGTTATAAATTTCCCTGTTACTACTGCTTTTGTTGTCTACCACAGGTTTTGGTTTGTTGTGTTTCTATTTTCATTTGCTTCGAGAAATTTTTAAATTTCCTTCCTACTCCATTGTGGTCAGAAAAGGTTCTTGATATCATTTAAATATTTTTATTCATTGATACTTACTTTGTAGCCTAAAACGGTGTATCCTAGAGAATGTTCCATGTGCTGATAAGAAGAATGGGTATTCTGTAGCTGTCAGATGAAATGTTCTGCAAATGTCTATTAGGTCCATGTGGTCTGCAGCACAGTTTAAACCAACTTTTTTTGGTTGATGTTCTGTCTAAATGATCTAACAATGCAGACAGTAAACTGTTGAAGTCCCCAATTATTGTTGTATTGGAGTCTGTCTCTCCTTTTACATCTAATAATATTTGCTTTTGCCTTGGTGTTCTGGCGTTGGGTACATATATATTTATAATTGTCATATCCTTTTGATGTAGAGAAGTGTGTGGACATTCAGGTCTTCAGAAAGGAATGATGATTCCTGATATTTCGGAATGGCCCAGAGGTGACAGAAGTGTACACAATCCACTCCTAATGACTTAGGAAAGCAAGGTCTTTGCCTATTCTTGCTTTCTATTGAATCCCAGAAAATTGCACCGTTTCTGGCAATAAGTAATTGTTAAATAGATGAATGAGTACATGGATGTGAGCCTAGAAGAGAATTTAGAAAATTGCGATTGGAAGAGGAAGAGAAGACACAGAGAGGCAGAGATGGAGAGGCTGGGGAAAGTCCGGTGGCAGAGAGCGCAGGTGAGAGAGGTGGCTTAGAGACAAAGCAGTCACTGGCCTGACCCGACTCCTCTGCTCCCAGCTCTTAGTCTACAGGGGTCCATACTGGCAGTAGGAGAGAAGGTCTTCTCCACCAATGGACGGTCCATCACTTTTGATGCCATTCGGAAGGCATGCCCCAAAGCAGGCGGCCGCATTGCTGTCCCAAGTAGTCCAGAGGAAAATGAGGCCATTGCAACCTTCGTGAAGAAGTACAACATGTATGCCTATGTGGGCCTGACTGAGGGTCCAAGCCCTGGAGACTTCCGCTACTCAGACGGGACCCCTGTAAAGTACACCAACTGGTACCCAGGGAAGCCCGCGGGTCAGGGAGCAGAGCAATGTGTGGAGATGTACACAGATGGGCGGTGGAATGACAGGACCTGCCTGTACAACCGACTGACAATCTGTGAGTTCTAAGAAGCATTTATGCCACGGGACAGGGAGAATCCTGTCTGGCCTTCGGTTTCCATCCCCAGGATCCACTTGGTCTGTGAGATGCTGGAACTCCCTTTCAACAGAATTCACTTGTGGCTATTAGGGCTGAAGGCATCCTTAACCACTTCATTCCCCTGATGGGCCCTGACTCTTCCCCAGAATCGCTGGCCATCCTTGACACTCCCCTTGCAAACCCTCCCAGCACTGCACCCCAGGCAGCAATTCCTAAGCTTGGCCTTCGGCATGAGATGGAGCCCTCCTTATTCCCCATCTGGTCCAGTTCCTTCACTTACAGATGGCAGCAGTGAGGTCTTGGAGTAGAAGGACCCTTTGACGTCACACAGAGTGCCTGCCTCCTGATGCCCTTAGCTCTCCCTCTGCAGCCCAGTGCCTGCCCAGTGCCATCAGGACGAGCAGTCCTGGCCAAGTATAATGACAGAGAGAGGCAGACTTCAAAGAAGCCCTGACTGTACAGAGGTAAGGCTGCAGTGGAGATTCTCTGGCACTCTGAGGTCTCTGTGGGGGGCCTGGTCAGGTTCTCCAGGTGTTCAGAGGGCCCAGTGGTGCCCCAGCACGGTGGTGTCCAAGCCAACCCTGTGACTGACATGTACAATTCATTCCTTTGAGTCTTTGGATGCCAACTCAGCCCCCTGACCTGAAGACAGCCGGCCTAGGCCTCTAGGGAAGAGCCCCCCACTGCAGACGTAATCCAAGTAACTTTCTGCTGATGAACGACTCTGCACCCCACTTCAGACTTAAGTAGGCATTCACACCACCCCCTCCCCCCACACCACCGGCTCCACTTTTCCCTTTCATTAATCCATTCACCCAGATAATCATTAAAATTAACGTGGGTCAGGTCTTAGGATGTGTCATGGGGTAGGCAAGGTAACTGGTGACTCTTGGGGATTTTTTTCCTTGAGCTTATGTGTTCATCTATAAAATGGGGATGAAATACTTGTTGCTGTCACAATTATTACCATCCCCCCAGCTAGCAAAATTACTACCAGAGCTGTTACTACACACAGAGGCTATTGACCGAGCACATATCATGCACCACACACCTTGACAAGCAATTCTAATATGGCTTATTACATATTATTCAATCTTCACACAATGTCATGAGACCAGTATTGTTTTCTCCATTTTTTTATAAGGACACTGAAGCTTGGAGGAGTGAAATGTTTTGAGTATTATTCTAGAGAGCAAATGGCAGAGGCTGGATCCAAACCCATCTTCCTGGATCTGAAGTTCATGCTCCCAGCCACCCCACCCCTGAGCTGAACAAAGACGATTTAAGTGTATGTAATAAATCGTGAATGTGTTTATAAGTGTTTCCTCTGCTCTGGTTCCAAGAAATATCACATTTCTGTATTTTTGTAAATCAAATGAACTCTGGCTCTGAGCCCCCACTTGCCTGAATATTGGAAAATTCAATCTCAAGATGTGCTTTCTTTGTTTGATGGGAGGGGCCACCTGCTCTCCTCCCTGAGATGGTGCAGGGGGATGGGGAGCTACAGACACCATTTGGAAGAACACATGGGCATCATGAATCCACATGGTCCATTTGTGGGTGGGGATACCATGCCTTCTGTCCTCCATGCAGCCATCTGAATGATTTCTGCATCCCAGCAGTGATGGTGGCACTCAGGGCTCAGTCCCAGGCCTCAGTGATTCATCCTAATCTCAGGTCTGCATGGAATGGGACCATGCTCCCATACCCCAGGGCTGCGCAGGAATGAGACCATGTCCCTACTTGCTTGAGGAGGCAGCCACATATGTGTCCCACCTCCCACTTCTCCCCTGTAACACGCTCCCAGAAAGGCTCCCACTTCTCCACCCCAATACCTGTGAACACTCTTCTTCGGCATTTATTGCTTTTCCTGGGTGCAAGGAAGTTCTGAATCTATACTCAGAAAACCAATGAGTATGAGGGGAACAATTTCTCAGTCTTTTATGAAGGAAGCATTTTAATCTGATCACCATTCCGCATGCACTTAGGATGCAGCACACAAATTATTGAGTCCTCCTCCAAATTATTTTAAAAAGAATGAGAAGGATATACAGATATTCCTTGACTTATGATGGGGTTATATCATGATAAATACATTGCAAGATGAAAATATCATAAGTTGGGAATGCATTTAATACACGTAACCTACCAAAAATCATAGTTTAACTTAAACTACCTTAAACATGCCCAGAACACTACATTAGCCTGTAGTTGGGCAAAATCATCTAATACATGGCCTATTTTATAATAAGGTATTGACTATCTCATGGACTTTTTTGAATACTGTACTGGAAGTGAATGAAGGATTGTATGTGTGCTCAAAGTATGACTTCTACTGAATTCACATCACTTTTGAATCATTGTAAAGTTGATAAATTGTAAGTTAAACCATCAAAAATCCAGGACCATGTGTATTCCCAATTTTATAGATAAATACTTCAAGCCTCTGAAAACTGATATCTTCTTGTTTCTTATTAGGATTATTTTTGCTTTCTTTATGCTTTTATTTGCTATTGTTACTATTTTTATAAGATTTTAAATTAATTATTGCTGATTTGTTAAAAAAAAAAAAACTCTTAATTTCTGTTGATCTTATACCCAACCATCTTTTGGATTCTCATTTTCCCACTAATACTTCTAATATAACTGATTCTGTTATATATATATATATATATATATATATATATTATTATTATTATACTTTAAGTTCTAGGGTACATGTGCACAATATGCAGGTTTGTTACATGGATACATGTGCCATGTTGGTTTGCTGCATCCCTCAAATTTCATTTACATTAGATATTTCTCCTAATGCTATCCCTCCACCTGGCCCCCACCCCCAAACCGGACCCAGCGTGTGATGTTCCCCACCCTGTGTCCATGTGTTCTCATTGTTCAACCCCCACCTATGAGTGAGAACATGCGGTGTTTGATTTTCTGTCCTTGTGATAGCTTGCTTAGAATGATAGTTTCCAGCTTTATCCATGTCCCTGCAAAGGAAATGAACTCATTCTTTTTTATGGCTGCATAGTATTCCATGGTGCATATGTGCCACATTTTCTTAATCCATTCTATCATTGATTGACATTTGGGTTGGTTCCAAGTCTTTGCTATTGTGGATAGTGCCGCAATAAACATATGTGTGCACATGTCTTTGTAGTAGCATGATGTATAATCCTTTGGGTATATACCCAGTAATGGGATTACTAGGTCAAATGGTATTTCTAGTTCTAGATCCTTGAGGAATCGCCACACTGTCTTCCACAATGTTTGAACTAATTTACACTTCCACCAACAGTGTAAAAGCGTTCCTGTTTCTCCACATCCTCTCCAACATCTATTGTTTCCTGACTTTTTAATGATCGCCATTCTAACTGGTGTGAGATGGTATCTCGTTGTGGTTTTGACTTGCATTTCTCTGATGACCAGTGATAATGAGCATTTTTTCATATGTCTGTTGGCTGCATAAATGTCTTCTTTTGAAAAGCGTCTGTTCATATCCTTTGCCCACTTTTTGATGGGGTTGTTTGATTTTTTTTTTCCTTGTAAACTTGTTTAAGTTCTTTGCTGGTTCTGGATACCAGCCCTTTGTCAGCTGGGTAGATTGCAAAAATTTTCTCCCATTCTGTACATTGCCTGTTTGCTCTGATGATAGTTTCTTTTGCCATGCAGAAGCTTTTTAGTTTAATTAGATTCCATTTGTCTATTTTGGTTTTTGTTGCCATTGCTTTTGGTGTTTTAGTCATGAAGTCTTTGTCCATGCCTATGTCCTGAATGGTATTGCCTAGGATTTCTTCTGGGGTTGTTATAGTGTTAAATCTTACATTAATCCTTTAATCCATCTTGAGTTAATTTTTGTATATGGTGTAAGGAAGGGATCCAGTTTCACCTTTCTACATATGGCTAGCCAGTTTTCCCAGCACCATTTATTAAATAGGGAATCCTCTCTCCATTGCTTGTTTTTGTCAGGTTTGTCAAAGATCAGACGGTTGTAGATGTGTGGTGTTATTTCTGAGGTTGTTGTTCTGTTCCATTGGTTGATATCTCAGTTTTGTACCAATACCATGCTGTTTTGGTTACTGTAGCCTTGTAGTATAGTTTGAAGTCAGGTAGCCTGATGCCTCCAGCTTTGTTCTTTTTGCTTAGGATTGTCTTGGCAATGCAGGCTCTTTTTTTGGTTTCATATGAACTTAAAGTAGTTTTTTCCAATTCTGTGAAGAAAGTCAGTGGTAGCCTGATGGGGATAGCATTGAATCTATAAATTACTTTGGGCAGTGTGGCCATTTTCATGATATTATTCTTCCTATCCATGAACATGGAATGTTCTTCCATTTGTTTGTGTCCTTTTTTATTTCATTGAGCCATGGTTTGTAGTTCTCCTTGAAGAGGTCATTCACATCCCTTGTAAATTGAATTCCTAGGTATTTTGTTCTCTTTGTAGTAATTGTGAACGGGAATTCACTCATGATTTGGCTCTCTGTTTGTCTGTTATTGATGTATAGGAAAGCTTGTGAGTTTTGCACATTGATTTTGTATCCTGAGATTTTGCTGAAGTTGCTTATCAACTTAGGGAGATTTTGGGCTGAGACGATGGGGTTTTCTAAATATGCAATCATGTCATCTGCAAACAGAGACAATTTGACTTCCTCTTTTCCTCATTGGATATCTTTTATTTCTTCCTCTTGCCTGATTGCCCTAGCCAGAACTTCCAACACTATGTTGAATGGGAGTGGTGAGAGAAGGCATGCTTGTCTTGTGCCAGTTTTCAAAGGGAAAGCTTCCAGTTTTTGCCCATTCAGTATGATATTGGCTATAAGTTTGTCATAAACAGCTCTTATTATTTTGAGATACATTCCATCTATACCTAGTTTAATGAGAGCTTTTAGCATGAAGGGCTGTTGAATTTTCTTGAAGGCTTTTTCTGAATCTATTGCAATAATCATATAATTTTTGTCATTGGTTCTGTTTATGTGATGGATTATGTTTATTGATTTGCATATGTTGCACCAGCCTTGCATCCCAGGGATGAAGCCCACTTAATCATGATGGATAAGTTTTTTGATGTGCTGCTGGATTCGGTTTGCCAGTATTTTATGGAGGATTTCACATCAATGTTCATCGAGGATTTTCACATCAATCTTCATTAGGATATTGGCCCAAAATTCCCTTTTTTTGTGTGTGTCTCTACCAGGCTTTGGTATCAGGATGATGCTAACCTCATAAAATGAGTTAGAGAGGATTACCTTTTCCTATTGATAGAAATAGTTTCAGAAGCAATGGTACCGGCTCCTCTTTGTACCTCTGGTAGAATTCGGCTGTGAATCTCTCTGGCCCTAGACTTTTTTTGGTTGGTAGGCTATTAATTATTGCCTCAATTTCAGAGCCTGTTATTGATCTATTCAGAGATTCAACTTCTTCCTGGTTTAGTCTTGGGAGTGTGTATGTGTCCAGGAATTTATCCATTTCTTCTAGATTTTCTGGTTTATTTGCATAGAGGTGTTTATAGTATTCTCTAATGGTAGTTTGTATTTCTGTGGGACTGGTGGTGATATCCCTTTTATCATTTTTTGTTGCATCTATTTGATTCTTCTCTCTTTTCTTCTTTAACAGTCTTGCTAGTGGTCTACCTATTTTGTTGATCTTTTCAAAAACCAGCTCCTGGATTCATTGATTTTTTGAAGGGTTATTTTGTGTCTCTATTGCCTTCAGTTCTGCTCTGATCTTAGTTATTTCTTGCCTTCTGCTAGCTTTTAAATTTGTTTGCTCTTGCTTCTCTGGTTCTTTTAATTGTGATGTTAGGGTGTCAATTTTAGATCTTTCCTGCTTTCTCTTGTGGGCATTTAGTGCTATAAATTTCCCTCCACACACTGCTTTAAATGTGTCCCAGAGATTCTGGTTCATTGTGTCTTTATTCTCATTGGTTTCAAAGAACATCTTTATTTCTGCCTTCATTTCGTTATTTACCCAGTAGTCATTCAGGAGCAAGTTGTTCAGTTTTTCATGTAGTTCTGTGGTTTTGAGTGAGTTTATTAATCCTGAGTTCTAATTTGATTGCATTGTGATCTGAGAGACAGTTTGTTGTGATTTCTGTTCTTTTACATCTGCTGAGGAGTGTTTTACTACCATTTATGTGATCAATTTTAGAATATGTGTGATGTGGTGCTGAGAAGAATGTATATTCTATTGATTTGGGGTGTAGAGTTCTGTAGATGTCTATTGGGTCTGCTTGGTCCAGAGCTGAGTTCAAATCCTGGATATCCTTGTTAACCTTCTGTCTTGTTGATTTGTCTAATATTGACAGTGGGGTGTTTAAGTCTCCCATTATTAGTGTGTGGGAGTGTAAATCTCTTTGTAGGTCTTTAAGGAATTGCTTTATAAATCTGTATGCTCCTGTATTTGGTGCATATATATTTAGTATAGTATATCTTCTTGGTGAATTGATTCCTTTACCATTATGTAGTGGCCTTCTTTGTCTCTTTTGATTGTTATTGGTTTAAAGTCTGTTTTATCAGAGACTAGGATTACAACCCCTGTTTTTTTTTTTCCTTTCCATTTGCTTGGTAGATCTTCCTCCATCTTTTTATTTTGAGTATATGTGTGTGTCTTTGCACATGAAATGGGTCTCCTGAATATAGCACACTGATGAGTTTTGACTCTTTATCCATTTTGCCAGTCTGTGTCTTTTAATTGGGGCATTTAGCACATTTGCATTTAAGGTTAATATTGTTATGTTTGAATTTGATCCTGTCATTATGATGTCAGCTGGTTATTTTGCCCATTAATTGATGCAGTTTCTTCATAGCATGAATGGTCTTTACCATTTGGCATGTTTTTGCAATGGCTGGTACCAGTTGTTCTTTTCCATGTTTAGTGCTGCCTTCAGAAGCTCTTATAAGGCAGGCCTGGTGGTGACAAAATCTCTCAGTATTTGCTTGTCTGTAAAGGATTTTATTTCTCCTTCACTTATGAAGCTTAGTTTGGCTGCATATGAGATTCTGGGTTGAAAATTCTTTTCTTTAAGAATGTAGAATATTGGCCCCTACTCTCTTCTGGCTTGTCAGGTTTCTACTGAGCGATCCGCTATTAGTCTGATGGGCTTCCTTTTGTGGGTAACCCGACCTTTCTCTCTGGCTGCCCTTAACATTTTTTCCTTCATTTCAACCTTGGTGAATCTGACAATTATGTGTCTTGGGGTTGCTCTTCTCGAGGAGTATCTTTGTGGTGTTCTCTGTATTTCCTGAATTTGAATATTGGCCTGCCTTGCTAGGTTAGGGAAGTTCTCTCAGATAACATCCTGAAGAGTGTTTTCTAACTTGGTTCCATTCTTCTTATCACTTTCCAGTACACTAATCAAATGTATATTTGGTCTTTTCACATAGTCCCATATTTCTTGGAGGCTTTATTCGTTTCTTTTCACTCTTTTTTTCTCTAATTTTGTCTTCTCATTTTATTTCATTAATTTGATCTTCAATCACTGATATCCTTTCTTTGACTTGATCAAATCGTCTATTGAAACTTGTGATGCGTCAGAAGTTCTCGTGCCACGGTTTTCAGCTCCATCAGGTCATTTAAGGTCTTCTGTACACTGTTTATTCTAGTTAGCCATTTATCTAACCTTTTTTCAAGGTTTTTAGCTTCCTTGCAATGGGTTAGAACACGCTCCTTTAGCTTGGACAAATTTGTTATTACCAACCTTCTGAAGCCTACTTCTGTCAACTCATTAAACTCATTCTCCATCCAGTTTTGTTCCCTTGCTGGCAAGGAGTTGTGATCCTTTGAAGGTGAAGAGGCACTCTTTTTTTCGGAATTTTCAGCTTTTCTACTCTGGTTTCTCCCCATCTTTGTGGTTTTATCTATCTTTGATCTTTGATGTGACCTACAGATGGGGTTTTGGTGTGGATGTCCTTTTTGTTGATGTTGATGCTATTCCTTTCCGTTTGTTAGTTTTCCTCCTAACAGGCAGACCCCTCAGCTGCAGGTCTGTTGGAGTTTGCTGGAGGTTCGCTCCAGACCCTGTTTGCCTGGGTATCACCAGAGGAGGCTACAGAATGGCAAGTATTGCTACCTGATCCTTCCTCTGGAAGCTTCATCCCAGAGGGGCACCGCCTGTTTGAGGTGTCTGTCGGCCCCCCCGGGAGGTGTTTCCCAGCCAGGCTAAATGGGAGTCAGGGACCCACTTGAGGAGGCAGTCTGTCTGTTCACGGAGCTCAAACACCATGCTGAGAAAACCACTGCTCTCTTCAGAGCTGTTAGACAGGGACATTTAAGTCTGCAGAAGCTGCCTGTTGCCTTTTGTTCTACTATGCCCTGCCCCAAGAGGTGGAATCTATAGAGGCAGTAGGCCTTGATGAGCTGCAGTGGGCTCTGCCCAGTTTGTGCTTCCAGGCCTCTTTCTTTACACTGTGAGCTGCTCAAGCCTCAGAAATGGCAGACACCCATCCCCCTATCCAGCTGCAGCATCGCCAGTCCATCTCAGACTGCTGCGCTAGCAGTGAGCAAAGCTCCGTGGGCATGGGACCTGCCGACCCAGGTATGGGAGGATATCTCCTGGTCTACCGATTGCTAAGACAGTGGGAATAGTGCAGTATTTGGTCAGGAGTGTACCATTTCTCCAGATACAGTCTGTCACGGCTTCCCTTGGCTAGGAAAGGGAAATCCCCCAACCCCTTGTGCTTCGTGAGTGAGACGATGCCTCACCCTGCTTCAGTTTGCCCTCTGTGGGCTGTACCCACTGTCCAACCAGTCCTAGTGAAATGAACCAGTTACCTCAGTAGAAAATGCAGAAGTCATCTGTCTTCTGCGTCAATCTTGCTGGGAGCCGCACACTGGAGCTATTCCTATTAGGCCATCTTCGATTCTGTTATATTTCATAAATACTGTTTGTATTTACAAGTGATGGAAATTTTTCCTGTTCCTATATGACATTTATATTTTAATGTCTCAATTCTTATCTTTATATAGGGGACAGAAACCTCTATAGCTTTTGAAGAGACACAATGAAAATGGACTCTTTGTGCATAATGTGAAGTTGGCCCTGATTATGTAACAGGAACACTTTCAATATGTCACCATTGAAAATGTTGCCATTTTAAGTGTCTAGTAAATACCTTGTGTCAAGGTAAAAAAGTTTCCTCTTTTTTCTAGTTAGCTAAGATTGTTTTCATTATGAAAGTGTGCTGCACTTTATCAGATGAATTTTCAGCATTTTCTTTAGTCTGTTAACATCAAGGCAAGAGTGTCAAGCAAGTAGTACTGGCATCCAGAGGATGCCACTGAGCATAAGAGGCTCTAAGTGCTTCATTATTTAAGTTTGGAGAAATGCCCCAGGCACTCCACCATAGGCCCTGCAAGGAGTGGGCTGTTCAGCAGAAGTGGTTTAATAATCCCCATTCCCTTGTCAGTAAAAGGAGGCCTGGAGAGAATTGAAGGTTGCTGACCCACCTTGGGTGACATTTGTCCTCTCACAGTGGAAATCATCCCTTCCTGTCCTCTACTTTTGGGGTATGGGAAGTGACTGTCTTAAGCCCCTCCTAATCTTTGTGAGTAGGGATGCTCAGGTTACCTCAACGTCTCTGATTAAGTCATGTAAGGCAGGGATGGGGAATCATTTCCTCTTGTCAAATTCTGACATTTGGAACCAGTAGATGGACTGATTTTATGGAGCATGGGGAGAAGAAGAGGAAGGACAAAGCTGTGAGCAGGAGTGTTTTAGGGCAATGTGGATTGCAACATCGTGGATTGAGTTTCCTAGGGGGCTATGTGAATGCCAGTATCACAGAAGCTGCCTGGGGTTCACACCCTCCTCATGAGCAAGTTGCTTCCTGAAACTCAGGGACCCCAGCAACAAGACATTATGGACTGAAATGTGTACTGGCGCAAAGGTGAGGGTAAGGGACACGTAGCTAGAGGCAATTATAAAGTCTCTTTCCTGAAGAACCAGCTGCTGAAAGGAGCTGTCATTTGTAATCAGTCACACAACCAGTCAGTGTGGGCTGAGAGGCAGTAGTGTACCTGCTGACATGTGGTTCCTCCTGTGAGCAGGTATTGCCCACCATTGCCACCAACAGCATTCTCTCTACCCTCTGCACATGCAAAGAAATAAGACAGTAGGCCACTGCCCACCCTTCACTTCAAGAAGCAACAGCTTCAAGCTGAGCTACCACTCTATGGCCTGAGTGGGGAAATGACAAAACTGGAGGACAGTGTCATGTATTTGGACTGTGTTTGAAATCAAACCTAGAAAGTTTGCATTACAGGAGTCTGGGAAAAAATGTATGAAGAATTTTGAGACCATGTATTAGTTTTGGGAACAGGCTTCAAGCTTCAAGATTGCACGGATCTGAATTAGGCTCTTAATAAAACCTGCTCTTTATTAAACTAGTGATTTGCACTGATTTACTTTTTAATGTTGAGCCATCCTTGCATTCCTTGGATATACCCTACTCGGTCTGATGCTATATATGCTCATCACACATCCTATGGGGTAGGCACTATACTAGTTAAACTTATTAACCCTATTTTATAGGTGCTGTTATTTTCCCCTATTTACAAATAAGAATGTCAAGGGATACAGAGGTTCCAGTGATTTTCCAAATATTATGCAGCTAGTTCATGGGCTAATGAATGTAGGAAGTCAGATTCCAGAGACTGCTATTAACCATGAATACAGGGCTGGACTTTAATAGTTATTTATTTTATTTTATTTATTTATTTATTTATTTATTTTTGAGACGGAGTCTCGCTCTGTCACCCAGGCTGGAGTGCAGTGGCCGGATCTCAGCTCACTGCAAGCTCTGCCTCCCGGGTTTACGCCATTCTCCTGCCTCAGCCTCCCAAGTAGCTGGGACTACAAACGCCCGCCACCTCACCCGGCTAGTTTTTTGTATTTTTTTTTAGTAGAGACGGGGTTTCACCATGTTAGCCAGGATGGTCTCGATCTCCTGACCTCGTGATCTGCCCGTCTCGGCCTCCCAAAGTGCTGGGATTACAGGCTTGAGCCACCGCGCCCGGCCTAATAGTTATTTTTTAAACTGTATTTTTGCCTCTCTGCTTATAAATTAGATTTTCTGAAAGTTTCCTTCTTTTGCTCAATCCTTATCCATTCTGAATTACATGTTCAGCTAATCATCTCAGCTAAGTAGTTTTTTAGATATAAACTATTTCTCTACGAGAGTAGTCTCTTCTCTGAAGATTTTGTACAACTCACCTTAAAACCATTTTGTTGATGGAGGGATGGTTGTTAATTTTTGACTTCCATTTCTATATTTTATGATTAGTCATATATCAATTACCATAATATATCAGTCATTCTTGGGCCAACTTAAATAATTCTAAACTTTCTTAAAATATTATATATTTTACCTAATTTTCCAGTGTGTTGCTATAAAATTAACTGCACATAGTGTGATTTTATAATGTCAGCACCATCTGTACTAGTATAATAATCCCTTTTCTTCCTGATTTGTTTGTTGTTGTTTGTTTGTTTGTTTGAGATGGAGTCTCATTTTGTAGTCCAGGCTGGAGTGCGGCGGCACGTACTCAGCTCACTGCAACCTCTGCCTTCCGGATTCAAGCGATTCTCCTGCCTCAGCCTCCCAAGTACCTGGGATTACAGGCAGGCACCACCACGTCCAGCTAATTTTTGTATTTTTAGTAGAGATGGGGTTTTACCATGTTTGCCAGGCTGGTCTTGAACTCCTGACCTCAGGCGATCCGCCTGCCTTGGCCTCCCAAAGTGCTGGGATTACAGGCGTGAGCCACTGCGCCTGGGCTGGTTTGTTAAGTCCTTATACCTTTTCTATCAATCATTGATATTGTATCAGTCAGCTAACACAACAGTAAATTTCCCTCTCAAGGGTAAACGGTTTATTTCCTGCTCTGGATCTTCCACTTTGTTGAGCTTTGGCTGATTTCAGCTGAGTGGGCCTGGACTCAGCAGCAGTCAGCTGGACAGACTTTCAGGTGAGTTCGTGACTGTTCTGTATCACTTTCCAGGGATGCATACTTCCCATGATTGGGAAAGAAACACAAAGGCCATAGCAAACCTGTAAGCACTCGTTAAGCTGCTACTCCCTTCGTCTCAGCTCAGAGTCACATGGCCACACCAAACAACAAAGGGGCTGGAGTGTTTACTCCTCACACTCTAGTGGGAGCCTTTGTGAAGCCCTATGGCAAAGGACCTGAGATGTAATTTTACAACAAGGAGGAAACAACTTCAAAACTACTACAGCCATATTTGCTAAGTTTATGTCTCTGACAAAGAACCAGTATTTTATTTTATTAGCACTATAGCTATTTTTAATTCAAGTTTATTAATTTAATTATATAATTTTCATTTATTCCTTCATTATACCCTCTTTTGAAGTGCATATTAATTTATCTGTCATGTAGGGTCCACACTCCTTGGAGGGCTATTTCTGAGGCTTGTCATTTCTATCAGCTCTCACTCTGCGTGTCCCCTACTGTATTTGATAATTGTCCCATGATGAACTCAAATCTGCCTGGCCTCCATCTGAGACACCACTGAGGTGCCTGGGCTGTGGTGTCTCCACTGCATTTAAGTCTCCACAGTGCGGGAGATCATGCTGCGCTGAGACACTGGAAACACAATTTTTCATCTTGGCATAAATAGCAAAATTCAGTAATAGTCATAAGAGCAGCATAAATTCACCTCCGAGTCTATGAGAAGACAGACTTATGGGTACACATCCTTGGGGGAGAAACTCGTCCCCTCCAGAATCCAGGCTTTCTGAGGTTCCTTTGCTCCTAGGTATATTTACCTCCTGCTTACCCTCTCCCCACTCAAAACCACCCTTTCTCTAAGTCTGTAGCACAGTTAGGATCCTGGCTCAATGCAAATCTGTCAGTTTCACATTCCCACCTTCCTGGGAGGTCTGCCTATTTGCTAAGCGAATTGAAAGTCCTTTGTCCTCTGGGCCTATGGGCCCTTCAACATTGTATCAGTGGCATCAGGAGACACAGCCTTGAGAGGGATCTTATTTACCATGGAAGCACCTCTTGATGCCTGGAAGGCCCCCTGAATGGGAACCAGAGGGCCGCTGGACAGGGCCTGATGACATGAGTACACAAGGGTGAGGACCCTTGAGAAGCCAAAACTCCCATCACAAGGCAGAGTCACAGGGAAGTGACCCACCCCACTCACCACCTGGGAAAAACAAACCTCTCAAGCTGTTGGGTGACATGAAGTGTTTCAAAGAATGGGTGTGAGTTTGGAGGAAGGCAAGCATCAAAGCTCACATCCGGGATCTGGGCAGCTTGACTAGGCTCTGGCGACAAGAACTGGACACTTCTGGAAACTCAGGCCTGGACGAGCACAGATGATCTGGTGTCTGCTCGAGGTCTCTGCCTCTCTCCTCTCCCTCGCGCCCAATCCTCCTGTGTGCCCAGCTCTGGTTTGCACCCTGGGGACAGAGATGTGAACTGAGAATAGAAAAGTGAGGTCACTGGTAAAGGGGGCATAGATGGTAGCTCCAGCAAGAGAGAAGAGGGCTGATTTGAGGACACGCTGCTGGAGGATTCATTTGTTCCATAAATGTTTATTGAGCATTACTCTGTTTCCAGGCACTCTTCTTGGTGGAGAAACAACAGCTGGGGAACAAGACTCCTGTTCTCATGAGCTTCTCCTTCTACAGGAGTGGGGTGGGTGATCAATCGATATGCAACCAAATAAACAAAACAGTCCCACGTGGAAGCTATAATTGGCAGAAAATTAGAACAGAGAATTACAACTGAGTGACTACTTAAAATTACAGGGTTAGCAAAGACCTTTCTCCAGAGATAATATTTAAGCTGAAAGCTGAGTGACAACAAGTAAGCAGGCAGAGATGCAGGGAAATGTCCAGGCAGAGGGAGCAGCAGGTGCCAATGCCCACATTCAGTTGTAGATTGAAGCCATCTGCAAATACCTCTTTTCCTTGTGCCTGGCCTGGTGAGATGTCCAAACAAGACATTTGACAAAGGTTCTAAACAAGAAGATGTGAAGGAGGTGACTCAGTGCTGGGGATTTTTAGTCTCTCCACTCTGGCCCTGCAATGAACGAAACATAAATGGAAGTAGTCAATTGTGTGCATGCATGTGTGTGTGTCCGTGTGTCCGTGTGTGTGTGTGTGTGCGCGTGTGTGTGCATGTGTTTGTCTGGTGGAAGATCTATGCATGCTTTTTCTGGAAATAAATATTTGGAGAAAGCTACCCTGAGAACCTGTGACTCTGGAGGCTCAGAGGTGCTTAGCTGTGGAGACAGATGCCTGGGAGGGAGCAGTGCAGGATGGAGTGAGGGCACAAATGTAGAGAGCTGCCTAGCACTGTGCTGGAGACCCAATGGCATCACAGGCAGAGATGGGTGAGATGGACCCAATAGGGAAAAGTGAGATCCAGGTCCGACCTGTGTCTTTCTGAATCTCCACCTCCAGCAGGCATTTCCTCCACATTAGGGTTCGAGCACAGACTTGGGGAGGCTCCCGTTTCATCAGGACCCAAGCTACACTCAGAACAATCCCTGTAAAATGCCATTGTCTCCAAAACAAAGCTGCTTGCTGACTCTCCGGGATCCCATATTTTCACACAGGAATTAGGGATGTGTGGTTGTCCCTACAGAGGGTTGTCGCGCCTGGTTAGGGAGCTGGCCTTGGTGCAGCCCCTCCCCTGGGATGCAGGAGTCGGGGGTCTTTTTTCTTTGGGTCACCATTAGCTCGCTGGCTGTTCCGGGGGTGAACATGAATGGAGTATTGAGATTTTTGGGAAAAAATGAATGACAGCCACTGGGTCATCTTCCCTTTGTCTTGCAACAGATCAAGGATTCAGAGGTTTGCAGGGCCCTCCTGGGAAGTTGGGGCCCCCAGGAAACACAGGGGCTCCTGGAATCCAGGACCAAGGGGCCAAAAAGGAGATCGTGGGGACAATTCAGGTAAGGGGCATACCTCAGCATGGTGGCCTGGGGGTCCCAGGTCCTGGGGAGCTGGAGGGCCGCTGGAAGGTCCCCTTCTCTTGCTTCTCTTGCTGCCTCATGGGAAGATGCTCAATTCTGCTTCCTGGCCCAGCGCCGCCAGCCCTCTCAGCTTTACTTGGGGCCTGAGGGGACTCCCATAGGTGCCCAGATGCAGTCGTTTAAGCTATGTAGGGCCATTCCCTCGTCAGGCCCCTTAGCAGATGGGCCCTGGCTTTTTCTTCAGTGGAAACAGTCCAGTGTGCACCTCCGGGGTGCCAGGGAGGAAATAGGCCCTTTAAGGGTTGGGTTTATGTCCATTGTCACAAGAGTGGCATGAAAACGTTCTGCCTCTTAGGACCCCTGGGTGACGGGGAACATCACAACAACTTAGTTCAGAGAAAAATAGAGCAAATTCAGTAAGAACAAAGAACAATGACAACCTACTTATTCATATTTGCCTACCAGCCTGTCAAAACAATAAACGTATTAAAAAGTGTATCTGGAATGAGAAATGAAAATGAATGACAAAGAAAAGTTTTCAGGCCAGACGCAGTGGCTCACGCCTGTAATCCCAACACTTTGGGAGGCCGAGGCGGGTGGATCATGAGGTCAGGAGATTGAGACCATCCTGGCTAACACAGTGAAACCCCGTCTCTACTGAAAATACAAAAAATTAGGCCGGGCGCGGTGGCTCATGCCTGTAGTCCCAGCACTCTGGGAGGCCGAGGTGGGCGGATCAAGAGGTCAGAAGATTGAAACCATCCTGACTAACATGGTGAAATCCCGTCTCTACTAAAAATACAAAAAATTAGCCGGGCGTAGTGGCGGGTGCCTATAGTCCCAGCTACTCGGGAAGCTGAGGCAGGAGAATGGCATGAACCCGAGAGGCGGAGGTTGCATTGAACCGAGATTGAGCCACTGCACTCCAGTTGGGCGACAGAGCAGGACTCCGCCACAAAAAAAAAAAAAAGAAAAAAGAAAAGTTTTCAGAAAGAAGAGTAATGAGTTGAGTATTTTCTTATGAATTCTTACAATATGACAATATGTAAGCTGTATGTGGAGACAGAGGTCCAGGCTTGAAGTTCCAGGTTGTGAAGGGATGCAGAGGTATAGCTGGAAAGCAGGAATGTAGTCATTTTTCCCTTTTTATTTCTTTTGGTTTCTTATTTTTCTGGAATAAGCGTTTTTCTTAGTAAGTCACTTTGTTTTTTTTCAAAATGCTCCACTCTCCAAGTTAAGGTCTTCTCCATAAATACCTTCTCCCTGTTGCTTTGCAGTTACTGAGGCTAAGCTGGCCAACTTAGAGAGACAGCTACAGAGCCTGAGATCAGAACTGGACCACATGAAGAAGTGTGAGCTTTCTCTCTGCCCATAATGTGTTCTTGGCTCTCACTCTTTTCTTCAGCACACTCTAGGTTTGGAGGAGGTGGGAGGGGAACTAACTCATGAACACTTGTCCTACACCAGGGCCTGTGCTGGGTGGCATTTTCCCATAAGATGGTTCCATTCAATCCTCTCGGCAAACTCAGCTGTGGTTGTTGAACTTGCTTCATTGACAGGTGAGGAAACCGAGGTGCAGGAAGTGTTGGTGACTCATTTCAGGTCACACAGCCGGGAAGTGGCAGGGGAGGGTTTGGATGGAGGTCTGTCCTCTCCGAAGTCTGTGCTCCTTCCTTGTTATCTACTGTGCTCTGATGTCTGTCCCTGCCTCTTGCTTATCCTGGTGCCCAAGCCTGCAGTGGGGCCCAAGACTGTCTCCCTATGTGCACCTGTGCCAAGGCAGGTTTTAGCAGATGCTTTTTCAAGGTGGGATATCCCAGGGGAGTCTGGGCTGTCGGCAGGGGTCTGGACGCCCCTTCCCAGGCTCTGCAGCTGAGGTCTGCTTCCTGACCAGGCTCTGGACTGAGCTACTGGGCATAGGGTGATTTTTCAGAGGTCTGACTTCCCAGAGAACTCAGACTACTTGCCTACTGTCCTGGACTGGGCTCCAAACCCAGCCAGCCTCACTCACCCTTTGTGATCTTTCTTCCTTCCTTCCTTCCTTCCTTCCTTCCTTCCTTCCTTCCTTCTTTCTTTCTCTCTCTCTCCCTCTCCCTCCTTCCTTCTTTCCTTCCTTCCTTCCTTCCTTCCTTCCTCCTTCCTTCCTTCCTTCTTCCTTCCTTCCTTCCTTCTTCCTTCCTCCCTCCCTCCCTCCCTCCCTCCCTCCCTCCTCCTTCCTTCCTTCCTTCCTTCCTTCCTTCCTTCCTTCCTTCCTCCTTCCTTCCCTCCTTCCTTTCTTTCTGGAAAATGTCTGGAAGAAGCTCTTCGTGACCAACGGTGAGGGGATGCCTTTCTCCAAAGTGAAGAATCGATGTGCTGGGCTCCAGGTCACAGTGGCTGCCCACAAGAATGCCGAGGAGAATAAGGCCATCCAGGATGTGACCAAAGACAGTGCTTTCCTGGGCATCACAGATGAGGCCACCAAAGGCCAGTTCATGTACGTGACGGACGGGAGACTGACCTACAGCAACTGGAATAAGGATGAGCCATACGACCATGGCTCAGGGGAGGACTATGTGATTCTCCTGAAGAGAGGCTCTGGAATGACATCTCATGCACGTCCTGCTTCCTGGCCATCTGTGAGTTTCCCACCTGAAGAGGCACATTCCTCAGCCCCCTCCTTGGCTCCCAGCTGAAATCTCTGCTGTCCCTCCAAATTAATATGTTGAAATCCTAACTCTCAAGGTGACAGTATTAGGAGATGGGGATTT
Organism: Trachypithecus francoisi; assembly: GCF_009764315.1. Lineage (NCBI taxonomy): Eukaryota > Metazoa > Chordata > Mammalia > Primates > Cercopithecidae > Trachypithecus > Trachypithecus francoisi. The sequence goes on along the minus strand of NW_022680709.1, from coordinate 46,736 downwards.
GGGGAGGTAATTAGGCCACGAGAGCAGAGGCTAATGATTGGGATTAGTGTCCTTAGTGCCCCAGAAGAGACTTCAGAATGCTGGTTAGCCCCCTTACACCCTATGAGGACAGCCAGAAGGTGCCACCTATGAACTAGACAGCAGACCCTCACAAGACATCACATCTGTTGGTGTTTTGCTCTCGGACTTTCCAGCCTCCAGAGCTGTAAGAAATACATTTCTGTTGTTTATAAGCCCTTCAGTTTGCAGTATTTTGTTATGGCAGCCTGAGGGGATTAAGACAGCACCAAGAACCAAAACCACACAATATTATAAAATACTAACAATGCCATGGCTGCACATAAGAGCTATACAAATTTTTTTTTTTTTTTTTTTTTTTGAGACGGAGTCTCGCTCTGTCACCCAGGCTGGAGTGCAGTGGCCGGATCTCAGCTCACTGCAAGCTCTGCCTCCCGGGTTTATGCCATTCTCCTGCCTCAGCCTCCCGAGTAGCTGGGACTACAGGTGCCCGCCACCTCGCCCGGCTAGTTTTTTGTACTTTTTAGTAGAGACAGGGTTTCACCGTGGTAGCCAGGATGGTCTTAATCTCCTGACCTCGTGATCCGCCCGTCTTGGCCTCCCAAAGTGCTGGGATTACAGGCTTGAGCCACCACGCCTGGCCTCAAAATTTTTATACTATGTTATACTCCACAAATTAAAACTGATTTTTTGCCCATTTTCTAATTAGATTGTTTGTTTTTTGACTGTTAAGTTTTGAGGGTTCATTATACATACTAGATACGAGGCCTTCATTGGATATGTGATCTGTAAATATTTTCTTCCAGTCTGTAGCTTGTCTCTTCATACTCTTAACAGGGTCTTTCACTGAGCAAAATTTTCCATTTTGGTGAAGTCCAGTTTATCAATCTTCTTTTAATATATTGTGTTTTGGTGTCAAGTATATGGACTTTTTGCCTAGTCCAAGATTGCAAACATTTCTTCTATTTTTTTCTAAAATTTTATAGTTTTATATTTTAATTCAAGTCTATCATCCATTTTGAGTTAATTTTTGTATAAGATGTGAACCTTGGATTGACGTCCCCCTCTCTCCTTGTCTTTCTCCCTCTGTTTCTCCCTCCATCCCTCCTTCACCTCTTTCTTTCTCTCTCTTTCTTCTTTCTTTCCTTTCTTTCTTTCCTTCTTTCCTTTCTTTCTCTTTCTTTCTTTCCTTTCTTTCTTTCTCTCTCTCCCTTTCTTTCTTTCTTTCTTTCTTTCTTTCTTTTCTTTTTTTTTTTTTGGCAGAGTCTCACTCTGTTGCCCACACCCAGGTTGGAGTGCAGTGATGCAGTCTTAGCTCATTGCAACCTTTGCCTCCTGGGTTGAAGTCATTCTCATGCCTCAGCCTCCCAAGTAGCTGGGATTATAGGCATGCACCACCATGCCTGGCTAATTTTTGTATTTTGTAGTAGAGACAGGGTTTTCTTGGCCAGGCTAGTCTCAAACTTCTGGCCTCAAGTGATTCACCCACTCGGCTTCCCAAAGTGCTAACATTACAGGCACTAGCCACCACACTGGGCCCCTTTCCTTCCTTCCTCCCTCCCTCCCTGCCTCCCTCCCTTCCTTCCTTCCTTCCTTCCTTCCTTCCTTCCTTCCTTCCTTCCTTTTTATTCCTATGGATGTCCAATCACTTTAGTACCATTTGTTGAAAAGGTTGTCTTCCCTCCATTGCATTGCTTTTGCTGTTTTGTTAAAAATGTTGGACATATTTGTGTGGGTCTGTTTCTGGGTTCTCCATTCTGTCATAGTGATATAAGTGTCCATCTTGCAGCCAGTATCACACAGTCTTTTTTTTCCCATCTCTCTAATAAAAGATTACTGGAACCATCTCTCAGTGAGGTGGAGAACTTGATTTCAGGGAAACTGGTGTTCTATTCAGAGTACAAGGAAATATGTTACAGTTCTTAGCACCCTTCCTTTGTTTAATCTATACTCCTCAATCTTTGTCCAGTGTACCTTCACACCGGGGATATGGAGGTTGAGGAGAGTTTGTTTTTTTCACTAAACATGGGACAGTTTTTGGTTTTTTTGTATTCTTTTGTATAATTTTGATACATTTTTGTGGTTGTATGAAATCTGTAATGTATTTGTATTTGGTTTTTAACATTATTTTAATTGACAAAAATTGTATGTATTTATCTTATACAACATGTTGTTTTGAAATATATCTACATTGTGGAATGGCTAAACGGAGTTAACTGCTACAGGTATTACCCACATACCCATCAGTCTTTTCTGGTGAGCATACTTACAATCTAGTCTCTTAGCAATTTTCAGGAATACAATACATTCCTATTGTAGTCACCATGTTGTACAATACAACACACTCTGGATTGCTGTAGCTCTATAATAAATCTTAAAATTGGGTGGATTAGTTCTCCTTACTTTATTAATCATTTTGAAGATTGTTTTAGTTATTGTAGTTCTCTTGCCTTTCCATATACTTTTTAGAATAATCTTGTCAATACCTACAATCATGTTTGGATTTTGATAGCAACTGTATTGAACCTGTATAACAACTTGAGGAAATTAACATATTTACTGTGTCTGTTTACAATCCATGAATATATTATGTCTCTCCATTTATTTCGATCTTTGACTTCCTGCATCAGCACTTTCTAGTGTTCAGCATACATGCCCCTGTTTTGTTGTTACGCCTAGATATTTCATTTTTAAAGTGATTGTAAACGGTATCTTATTTTTATTTTGTTGTTCATGTGTTCGTCACTACTAAATAGAAATACAAGTGATATTATTTTATTTGTTATTTATTTATTTTTTTTTTAAAAACTTTACTTTTTAGAGCAAGTATAGGTTCATGACAAAATTAAGTGAGACGTGCAGAGATTTCCCATATATCCTCTGCCCTACATGTGCATAACCTCCCTCATTGTGAACATCCCCCACCAGATTAGTACATTTGGTACAACTGAAGAACTTGCATGAACACATCATTATCACTCAGTTTCCATAGTTTACATTAGTGTTCACTCTTGGTGTTGTACATTTCTATGTGTTTGATCATCGTATAATGACCAGTGTCCACCATTATAGTATCACATGGAAGAGTTTCATTGCACTAAAAATCTTCTGTGCTCTGCCTGTCCCCCCATCACTCTCCTGTAATGCCTGGCAATCACAGATCTTTTTTATTATCTTCACAGTTTTGCCTTTTCCTGACTGTCATAGCTAGAATCATACAGTATGTAGTCTGTTCAGATTGGCTTCCTTCACTTGATAATAGGCATTTAAGTTTTCCTCCATTTATTTTTATGGCTGGATACCTGATTTCTCCTTAGCACTGAATAACCTCCTCTTGTCTGGATGTACTATGGTTTATTTATCCATATACCTACTGAAGGACATCTTGGTTGCTTCCAAGTTTTGGGAAGTATGAATAAAGCTGCTATAAAAATTTATATGCAGGTTTTTAGGTGGGCATAAGCTTTCAGCTCCTTTGGATAAATACCAAGGAGTGTGATTACTGGATCGTATGTCAGGAATGTGTTTAGTGTTATGAGAAACTACCAAATCGTGTTCCAAAGTGGCTGTGCCACATTACATTCCCATGATCAATGAATGAGTTTCTGTTGCTCTACATCCTTGGCAGCATTTGGTATTGTCAATGTTCCAAATTTTGGCAATTCTAATAAGTATGTAGGGGTATCTCATTATTTCAGTTTGCATTTTCCTGATGACATATGATATGGAGCATCTTTTCATATGCTTATATACCATCTGTATATCTTCTTTGGTAAGTTGTCTATCAAGGACTTTGGTCCATATTTTAATCAAGTCATGTTCTTATTGTTGAGTTGTAAGAGTTATCTGTATAAAACATTTCTTTGTCAGATATGTATTTTGCAAATATATTTTCTCCAAGTCTCCGTTTTGTTTTCTCATGCTCTTGAAATATATTTTGCAAAGCAGACATTTTTTAATTGTAATAAAGTCCAGCTTATCTATTCTTTCTTTCACAGATCATGCCTCGGGGTTGCTTCTTAAAAGTGACTGCCAAACCCAAGGTCATTTACATCTTCTGTGTTATCTTTTAGGAGTTTCCCAGTTTTGTGTTTTACATTTAGGTCTATGATTCATTTTGAGTTCATTTTTGTGAAAGGTGTAAGTTCTGTGTCTAGATTGACTCTTTCTTTTTGGCATGTAGATGTGAAGTTGTTGTAGCAATATTTGTTGAAAAGACTATTGTTCTTTCTTCTGTTGCCTTTGCTTCTTTCTCAAAGGTAAGTTTACTATATTAATGCAGTTCTGTTTCTAGGCTCTTTATCCTGTTCCACTGATCTTTTTGTCTGTATTTTCACCAATACACTATCTCGATTACTGTACCTGTGTAGCAAGTGTTGAAGTCAGTAGTGTCAGTCCTCCAACTTGACTCTTCTTCAATATTGTGTTGGCTCTTCTGTGCCTTTTGCCTCTCCACATACACTTTAGAATTAGCTTATCGACACCTACAAAATAATTTTCTGTAGTTTAACTTGAAATTTTATTAAATCTATAAGTCAATCTGGAAATAATTGGCATCTTAACAATATTAAGTCTTTCTATCTTTGAACATGGAATATCTCTCCATTTATTGAGCTCTTCTTTGATTCCTTTTATCAGAGTTTTGTGGTTTTCCTTATGTAGGTCTTATACATATTTTGTTAGATGTATGCCTTAGTATTTTATTTTGGGGGTGGTAATGGAAATGGTATTGTGTTTTTAATTTCAAATTTTGCTTGTTCATTGCTGGCATATAGAAAAGTGATTGTTTTTTTGTACTAAATTTGTATCCTGCAACCCTGCCATAACTGTTTAGTAATTCTAGTTTTTTCTTGGTTGTCTTAGATTTTTGTACACAACTCGTTATGTTATGTGTGAACAAAGACATTGTTTTTTCTTCCATCCCAATATATATACCTCTTATTTCCATTTCTTGTCTTACTGCATTAGCTAAGACTTTCAGTAACATGTTGAAAGCTACTTGTAAGTAGGGACAAACTTGCCTTTTTCAAAATCTTAGTGGTAAAACTTTGGGTTTCTCACTATTAACTATTAGCTGAAGGCTTTTTTTTTTTTTTTTTTTTTTGAGACGGAGTCTCGCTCTGTCACCCAGGCTGGAGTGCAGTGGCCGGATCTCAGCTCACTGCAAGCTCCACCTCCCGGCTTTACACCATTCTCCTGCCTCAGCCTCCCGAGTAGCTGGGACTACAGGCGCCCGCCACCTCGCCCCGGCTAGTTTTTTGTATTTTTTAGTAGAGACGGGGTTTCACCATGTTAGCCAGGATGGTCTCGATCTCCTGACCTCGTGATCCGCCCGTCTTGGCCTCCCAAAGTGCTGGGATTACAGGCTTGAGCCACTGTGCCCGGCCCTGAAGGTTTTTTAATAGGTTTTTTTTATTAAGTAGTAAACCCTATTCATAGTTTACTGAGAGTTTTGGGTTTTGTCAAATACTTGCTCTGTATCTACTGATATGATCATGTGATTTTCCTTCTTTCACATGTTGATGTGACGGGTTGCATTAATTGATTTTCCAATTTTGAAACAGCCTTACAGGCCTGAGACCAATATTAATGGAAGGCAGCTATATCAGTGGGAAACACTGAGCCTTCTGATCTCAAGCCTTTCTTGTTGCTTTCATCCTGTCTGGCCCCTGGAGGCTGTGTGCTACTGGATAAACAAGTATGCCACTCTGATGCTCTTTCCCTTATATAGAATTCTTAAGATTTACCCACTGTCTTTTGTTTTCAACAAAAGTAAAAGATTGGAACAAAAGTTTGATTATGATATATCAAGGTGTGGGTTTCTTTGAGTTTATCCTACTTGAAATTTGTTGAGTTTCTTGGATGTATAGATTAATGACTGACTACAATTTAAAATATGGACAAGGGTTGGTGAGAGTATACAGCAACTGGAAATGTCAAATACTGCTGACAGAAGTAGAAATTGTTGGAGTTTGAAAAATGGTTTGACAGGATATACTGTATTTTATTTTATTTATTTATTTTTTTAAATTATACTTTAAGGTCTAGAGTACATGTGCACAACATGCAGGTTTGTTGCATATGTATACATGTGCCATGTTGGTTTGCTGCACTGATTAACTCATCATTTACATTAGGTATTTCTCCTAATGCTATCCCTCCCCCATCAACCCACCCCACGACAGGCCCCAGTGTGTGATGTTCCCTGCCCTGTGTCCACGTGTTCTTATTGTTCAGTTCCCACCTATGAGTGAGAACATGCAGTGTTTGGTTTTCTGTCCTTGCAATAGTTTGCTCAGAATGATGGTTTCCAGCTTCATCCATGTCACTACAAAGGACATGAACTTATCCTTTTTTGTGGCTGCATAGTGTTCTATGGTGTATATGTGCCACGTTTTCTTAATCCAGTATAGCATTGATGGACATTTGGGTTGGTTCCAAGTCTTCGCTATTGTGAATAGTGCCGCAATAAACATACATGTGCACAAGTCTTTATAGTAGCACGATTTATAATCCTTTGGGTATATACCCAGTAATGGGATTGCTAGGTCAAATGGTATTTCTGGTTCTAGATCCCTGAGGAATCGCCACACTGTCTTCCACAATGGTTGAACTAGTTTACACTCCCACCAACAGTGTAAAAGCCTTCCTATTTCTCCACATCCTCTCCAGCACCTATTGTTTCCTGACTTTTTAATGATCGCCATTCTAACTGGTGTGAGATGATATCTCATTGTGGTTTTGATTTTCATTTCTCTGATGACCACTGATGATAGGCATTTTTTATGTGTCTGTTGGCTGCATAATGTCTTCTTTTGAAAAGTGTCTGTTCATATCCTTTGCCCACTTTTTGATGGGGTTGTTTGATTTTTTTTTTCTTGTAAACTTGTTTAAGTTCTTTGTTGATTCTGGATACCAGCCCTTTGTCAGCTGGGTAGATTGCAAAAATTTTCTCCCATTCTGTAGGTTGCCTGTTTGCTCTGATGATAGTTTCTTTTGCCATGCAGAAGCTTTTTAATTTAATTAGATCCCATTTGTCTATTTTGGTTTTTGTTGCCATTGCTTTTGGTGTTTTAGTCATGAAGTCTTTGTCCGTGCCTATGTCCTGAATGGTATTGCCTAGGATTTCTCCTAGGGTTGTTATAGTGTTAAATCTTACATTAAGCCTTTAATCCATCTGAGTTAATTTTTGTATATGGTGTAAGGAAGGGATCCAGTTTCAGCTTTCTACACATGGCTAGCCAGTTTTCCCAGCACCATGTATTAAATAGGGAATCCTTTCTCCATTGCCTGTTTTTGTCAGGTTTGTCAAAGATCAGACAGTTGTAGATGTGTGGTGTTATTTCTGAGGTCGTTGTTCTGCTCCATTGGTCTATATCCCTGTTTTGGTACCAGCACCATGCTGTTTTGGTTACTGTAGCCTTGTTGTGTAGTTTGAAGTCAGGTAGCCTGATGCCTCCAGCTTTGTTCTTTTTGCTTAGGATTGTCTTGGCAATGTGGGCTCTTTTTTGATTCCGTATGAACTTAAAGTAGTTTTCTCCAATTCTGTGAAGAAAGTCATTGATAACTTGATGGGGATGGCATTGAATCTATAAATTACCTTGGGCAGTATGGACATTTTCACAATATAAATTCTTCCTATCCATGAGCATGGAATAGTCTTCCATTTGTTTGTGTCCTCTTTTATTTCACTGAACCGTGGTTTGTAGTTCTCCTTGAAGAGGTCATTCACATCCCCTGTAAATTGAATTCCTAGGTATTTTATTCTCTTTGTAGTAATTGTGAATAGGAATTCACTCATGATTTGGCTCTCTGTTTGTCTGTTATTGATGTCTAAGAATGGTTATGGTTTTTGCACATTGATTTTGTATCCCGAGACTTTGCTGAAGTTGCTTATCAGCTTAAGGAGATTTTGGGCTGAGACAATGGGGTTTTCTAAATATAAAATCATGTTATGTGCAAACAGGGATGATTTGACTTCCTCTTTTCCTAATTGAATACCCTTTATTATCTTTCTCTTGCCTGATTGCCCTGGCCAGAACTTCCAACACTATGTTGAATAGGAGTGGTGGGAGAGGACATCCCTGTCTTGTGCCAGTTTTCAAAGGGAATGCTTCCAGTTTTTGCCCATTCAGTATGATATGGCTGTGGGTTTGTCATTAATAGCTCTTATTATTTTGAGACACATTCCATCAATACCTAATTTATTGAGAGTTTTTAACTTGAAGGCTGTTGAATTTTGTCGAAGGCTTTTTCTGCATCTATTGCGACAATCATGTGGTTTTGTCATTAGTTCTATTTGTGATGAATTATGTTTATTGATTTTTGTATGTTGAACCAGCCTTGCATCCCAGGGATGAAGCCAACTTGATCATGATGGATAAGCTTTTTTATGTGCTGCTGGATTTGGTTTGCCAGTATTTTATTGAGGATTTTCACATTGATGTTCATCACGGATATTGGTCTAAAATTCTCTTTTTTTATTGTGTCTCTGCCAGGCTTTGGTATCAGGATGATGCTGGCCTCATAAAATGAGTTAGGGAGGATTCCCTCTTTTTCTATTGATTGGATAGTTTCAGAAAGAACGGTATCAGCTCCTCTTTGTACCTCTGGTAGAATTCGGCTGTGAATCTGTCTGGTCTTGGACTTTTTTTGGTTGGTAGGCTATTAATTATTGCCTCAATTTCAGAACTTGTTACTGGTCTATTCAGGGGTTCAACTTCTTCCTGGTTTAGTCTTGGGAAGGGTGTATGTGTCCAGGAATTTATCCATTTCTTCTAGATTTTCTAGCTTATTTGCGTAGAGGTGTTTATAGTATTTTCTGATGGTAGTTTGTATTTCTGTGGGATCGGTGGTGATATCCCCTTGATCATTTTTTATTGCATCTATTTGATTCTTTTCTCGTTTCTTCTTTATTAGTCTTGCTAGTAGTCTATATATTTTGTTGATCTTTTCAAAAAACAGTTCCTGGATTCATTGATTTTTTGAAGGGTTTTTGTGTCTCTATCTCCTTCAGTTCTGCTCTGATCTTAGTTATTTCTTGCCTTCTGCTAGCTTTTGAATTTGTTTGCTTTTGCTTCTCCAGTTCTTTTAATTGTGATGTTAGGGTGTCAATTTTAGATCTTTCCTGCTTTCTCTTGTGGGCATTTAGTGCTATAAATTTCCCTCCACACACTGCTTTAAATGTGTCCCAGAGATTCTGGTTCATTGGGTCTTTGTTCTCATTGGTTTCAAAGAATATCTTTATTTCTGCCCTCATTTCATTATTTACCCAGTAGTCATTCAGGAGCAGGTTGTTCGGTTTCCATGTAGTTTTGTGGTTTTGAGTGAGTTTATTAATCCTGAGTTCTAATTTGATTGCACTGTGGTCTGAGAGACAGTTTGTTGTGATTTCTGTTCTTTTACATTTGCTGAGGAGTGCTTTACTTCCAACTATGTGATCAATTTTGGAATAAGTGTGATGTGCTGAGAACAACGTATACCCTCTTGATTTGGGGTGGAGAGTTCTGTAGATGTCTATTAGGTCTACTTGGTGTAGAGCTGAGTTCAAGTCCTGGATATCCTTGTGAACCTTCTGTCTCATTGATCTGTCTAACATTGACAGTGGAGTGTTAAAGGCTCCCATTATCATTTTTGGGAGCCTAAGTCTCTTTTTAGGTCTTTCAGCACTTCCTTTATGAATCTGGGTGCTCCTTTATTGGGTGCATATATATTTAGAATAGTTAGCTCTTCTTGTTGAATTGATCCCTTTACCACTATGTAATGGCCTTCTTTGTCTCTTTTGATCTTTGTTGGTTTAAAGTCTGTTTTATCAGAGACTAGGTTTGCAACCCTTGCCTTTTTTTTGCTTTCCATTTGCTTGGTAGATCTTCCTCCATCCCTTGTTTTGAGTCTATGTGCATCTCTGCACATGAGATGGGTCTCCTGAATACAGCACACAGATGTGTCTTGACTCTTTACCCAATTGACAGTCTGTGTCTTTTAATTGGGGCAGTTAGCCTGTTTACATTTAAGATTAATATTGTTATTCGTGAATTTGATCCTGTCATTATGATGTTAGCTGGTTATTTTGCCTGTTAGTTGATGCAGTTTCTTCCTAGCATTGATGGTCTTTACAATTTGGTATGCTTTTGCAGTGGCTGGTACCAGTTGTTCCTTTCCATGTTTAGTGCTTCCTTCAGGAGCTCTTGTAAGGCAGGCCTGGTGGTGACAAAATCTCTAAGCATTTATTTGTCTGCAAAGGATTTTATTTCTCCTTCACTTATGAAGTTTGGCTGGATATGAAATTCTGGGTTGGAAATTCTTTTCTTTAAGAATGTTGAATATTGGCCCCCACTCTCTTCTGGCTTGTAGGGTTTCTGCTGAGCAATCCACTGTTAGTCTGATGGGCTTCCCTTTATGGTAACCCGACCTTTCTCTCTGGCTGCCCTTAACATTTTTTCCTTCATTTCAACCTTGGTGAATCCAACAATTATGTGTCTTGGGGTTGCTCTTCTCGAGGAGTATCTTTGTGGTGTTCTCTGTATTTCCTGAATTTGACTGTTGGCCTGCCTTGTTAGGTTAGGGAAGTTCTCGCGGATAATATCCTGAAGAGTGTTTTCTAACTTGGTTCCATTCTCCTTGTCACTTTCTGGTATACTAATCAAATGTATATTTGGTCTTTTCACATAGTCCCATATTTCTTGGAGGCTTTGTTCACTTCTTTTCACTCTTTTTTCTCTAATCTTGTCGTCTCACTTCATTTCATTAATTTGATCTTCAATCACTGATACCCTTTCTTCCACTTGATCAAATTGGCTACTGAAGCTTGTGTATGAGTCATGTAGTTCTCATGCCATGGTTTTCAGCTCCGTCAGGTCATTTAAGGTCTTCTCTACACTGTTTATTCTAGTTAGCCATTCGCCTACTCTTTTTTCAAGGTTTTAGCTTTCTTGTGATGGGTTTGAACATCCTCCTTTAGTTCAGAGAAGTTTGCTATTACTGACTTTCTGAAGCCTACTTCTGTCAACTCATCGAAGTCATTCTTTGTCACGCTTTGTTCCATTGCTGGCAAGGAGCTGCGATCCTTTGGAAGAGAAGGGGTGCTCTGGTTTTTAGAATTTTCAGCTTTTCTGCTCTGTGGTTTTATCTACGTTTGGTCTTTGACGATAGTGACCTACAGATGGGGTTTTGGTGTGGATGTCCTTTTTGTTGATGTTGATGCTATTCCTTTCTGTTTGTTAGTTTTCCTTCTAACAGTCAGGTCCCTCAGCTGCAGGTCTGTTGGAATTTGCTGGAGGTCCACTCCAGACCCTGTTTGCCTGGGTTTCACCAGTGGAGGCTGCAGAACAGCAAATATTGCAGAACAGTAAATATTGCTGCCTGATCCTTCCTCTGGAAGCTTCATCTCAGAGGGGCACCTGGCTGTATGAGGTGTCGGTTGGCCCCTACTTGGAGGTGTCTCCAAGTTAGGCTACATGGTGGTCAGGGACCCACTTGAGGAAGAAGTCTGTCCATTCTCAGAGCTCAAATACCATGCTGGGAGAACCGCTGCTCTCTTCAGAGCTGTCAGACAGGGACATTTAAGTTTGCAGAAGTTTCTGCTGCCTTTTGTTCAGCTGTGTCCTGTACCCAGACAGAGGCAGGTAGTCCTCCTTGAACTGCGGTAGGCTCAACCCAGTTCAAACTTCCTGGCTGCTTTGTTTACCTACTCAAGCCTCAGCAATGGCAGACACCCTCCTGCAGCCAGGCCTGCCTCCTCGCAATTCAATCTGGGACTAGCAGTGAGCAAGGCTCCATGGGCGTGGGAACTGCTGAACCATGCATGGGCTATAATCTCCTGGTGTGCCATTTGCTAAGACCATTGGAAAAGTACAGTGTTTAGGAGGCAGTTTCCCAGTTTTCCCAGTACAGTCTGTCACAGCTTCCCCCAGCTAAGAAAGGGAAATCCCCCATCCCCTTGCACTTCCCCGGGTGAGGCAACGCCTCGCTCTGCTTTGGCTCGCCCTCCATGGACTGCACCCACTTTCCAACCAGTCCCAATGAGATGAACCAGGTACTCAGTTGGAAATGCAGAAATCACCCACCTTCTGTGTCAGTTATGCTGGGAGCTGCAGATTGGAGCTGTTCCTATTCAGCCATTTTGGAACCCCATCCAGAATATACTTTAATACTTTAATATTTTAAAGTATAAAAACCTCATAACCTGACAGATTTATGTACAAGAATGTTCACACCAGCATTATACATACTAAATTGAAACTGGAAATAATCACTGTCTGTCAACACCATAGTAAGGAACCAGTTGTCATATATTCAATCAGTAGAATATTGGTCAGCAATGAACACACTATTGCTATGTGCAACAACATAGATCAATCTCACACATACAATGGCGATCCAAAGTAGCCAGACTCCAAAATTCCCTAGTGTATGAGTATGTCCTTTATATAAATTTCAAGAACAGGGAAACTAATCAATGGCAACAGTGGTTAGAATAATGAGTTCCTACAGGGACGAGAGAGGGCATAGAAACTGACCACACAGGCCGGGCGCGGTGGCTCAAGCCTGTAATCCCAGCACTTTGGGAGGCCGAGACGGGCGGATCACGAGGTCAGGAGATTGAGACCATCCTGGCGAACACGGTGAAACCCCGTCTCTACTAAAAAATACAAAAAACTAGCCGGGCGACGTGGTGGGTGCCTGTAGTCCCAGCTACTCGGGAGGCTGAGGCAGGAGAATGGCATAAACCCGGGAGGCGGAGCTTGCAGTGAGCTGAGATCCGGCCACTGCACTCCAGCCTGGGCCACAGAGCCACACTCCGTCTCAAAAAAAAAAAAAAAAAAAGAAACTGACCACACAAGACCACACCACTCTGTGGTGCTGGCAAAGTTTACTTTTTGACTGGTTGGTAGTTTTATCAATTTTAATTTGTGACAACTCACTGTGATGTAAACTTCTCTCTTATCCTTTTTGTTTATTATGGTGCACAAGCTTTTCAAAAAAGTTAAAAAGATAGTGAAGAATACATTACCAAAATTAAAAACAAGCAACTCCCAAGAAAAGAGTATAGTTATAATTAGGTCTATATGTGTTCATCTGAAAAGATGCCTGAGGGATGTAACGGAAATTACTAATTGCAGAATTTGAATAGATGTCTGGATGTCTGAGGTGTGTAACACTAGTTGTAGAAAAGTATCTGCAGTATGATCTTATTTGTGCAAAGTAAGAGAGAGAGAGACTTTCTGAGCCTATTTCTTTGGAGCCAAACCCAAAATTAGTCGAAAGAAACTTTAAAAATCAGAGCAGAAATAAACAAAAAACAGACTAGAGATCAATAAAATAAAAAGTTGGGGAGGTTTTGGTTTGTTTGTTTGTTTGTTTGTTTGTTTTTGTATTTTTTCTAGGGAGAGCATCTTGCTCTGTCACCCAGGATGGAGTGCAGTGTCTGTGTCGTGGCTCACTGCAGCCTCCAGCTCATGAGCTCCAGAGATCCCTCATTCTTCTGAGCAGCTGAGAATACAGGCATGCGCCACCACACCCAGTTAAGATGTTTTTTTCTTTCCATTTTAAAAGATGTAGTATTTTTTTGTTGCCCAGAATGGTCTCAAACTCCTGGCCTCAAGTGATCCTCCTGCCTTGGCCTCAGTGTTAGGATTACAGACATGAGCCATTATACCTGGCTGAAACATTGGTATTGTGAACAAAACAAAATTGACAAACCATTAGCTAGACTAACTAAAAAATAAGAGAGAAGACTGAGATAAGTAAAAAAGAGAAACAAAAAAAGGAGACTTACAATTGATACCACAGAAATACAAACAATCATTAAACATTATTATTAACAACTTATGTCAACAAATGGGAAAATCTAGGGGAAATGAATGAATTCCTGGACACATACAACCTACCAAGACTGAACCAGGAAGAAATAGAAAGCCTGAACATACCGATTACTAGTAACAATATTGAATCAATAATAAAAAGTCTACCATCAAAGAAAAGTCCATGATTGGATGCCTTCATTGCTGAATTCTGCCAAAGTTTTAAAGAACAAAAAGACCAATTCTTTTCAAGCTATTCCAAAAAATTGAAGAGGGGGAAATTCTTCCAATCGCATTTTATGGAGCCAGCATTATCCTGATATCCTGACAGCAAAACCAGACATAAACACAACAACAACAACAAGAACAGTACAGGCTAATATCTCTGATGAACAGAGAAACAAAAATCCTCAGCAAAATACTAGCAAACAGAATCCGGCAGCACATCCAAAATATAATCACCATGATCAAATGGGATTCATCTCAGGGATGCAAGGATGGTTCAACATATATAAATCAATAAGTGTGATACATTACATCACTGGAATGAAGAAGAAAACATATGATCATCTCAATAGATGCAAAAAAAAATTTGACAAAGTTTAACATCCCTTCATCATAAAAATGCTCAGCAAATTAGGTGTACAAATCAAGTACCTCAACACAGTGAAGGTCATATACAAAAAATCCACAGCCACCATCATACTGAATGGAGAAAATTAGAAAGCTTTTCCGCTAATAATTTGAGCATGACAAGGATGCCCAGTTTCACCAGTCTTTTTTTGTTGTTGTTGTTGTTGAGATGGAGTCTCTCTCTGTATCCCAGGCTGGAGTGCAGTGGCGTGGTCTCAGCTCACTGCAACCTCCGCCTCCCGTGTTCAAGTGATTCTCCTGCCTCAGCCTCCCAAGTACTGGGATTACAGGCACCCACCACCATGCCTGGCTAATTTTTTTGTATTTTTAGTAGAGATGGGGTTTCACCATGTTGGCCAAGCTGGTCTCCAACTCCTGACCTCAGGTGATCTCCCCGCCTTGGCCTCCCAAAGTGCTGGGATTACAGGCATGAGCCACTGCACCCAGCCCACTACTTTTATTCAAGATAGTTAAGGAAGTCCCTAGCCAGAGTAATTAATCATGAAAGGAAATAAAAGGCATCCAAACTTGAAAGGAAAGGAAGAAATCAAATTGTCCCTATTTGTAGACAACATGATCTTAAAAAGACAAAATCCTAAAGACTTCATAAAAACACTCTTAGAACTGATAAACGAATCCAGTAAAATTGCAGTATACAAAATCAACATATAAAAGTCAACAGCATTTGTATACATCAAGAAGAACTATGTGAGAAAGAAATCAAGAAATCAGTCCCATTTGCAATGGCTACAAAGTATAAAATACCCAGGAATAAATGTAGCCAGGGAGTGAAAGATCTCTACTATGGCAGCTATACAACACTGAAGAAAAAACTGAAGAGGATACAAAAAAGTGAAAAGACATCTCATGTTCATGGATTGGAAGAATCAGTATTGTTAAAATGACCATACTACCCAAAGTGATCTACAGATTTAATGCCATGCCTATTAAAATACTAATGACATTTTTCACAGAATGAGAATGAACAATCATAAAATTTGTATGGAACCACAAAAAGGCACCAAACAGTCAAAGCAACCTTAAGCAAAAAGCGAAAAGCTGGAGGCATCACATTATCTGACTTCAAAATGTACTATAAATCTGTGATAACCAAAACCGCATAGTACCGGTATAAACACATAGGTCAATGGAACACAACAGAGAACACAGAAATAAATTTGCATATTTATAGTCAACTGATTTTTGACAAAGGCATCAAGAACATACACTGGGGGAACAGTCTGTTCAATAAAAGATGTTGGGGAAATTGGATATTCATATGCAGAAGAATGCAACTGGACTCCTATCTCTCACACATACAAAAAATCAACACAAAATAGACTAAAGAGTTAATGTAAGTCCTGAAACTATGAAACTACTAGAAAGAAACACAGGAGAAGTGCCTCAGGACACTGGTTTGGATGAAGATTTTATCAAAGACCTCAAAAGCACAGGCAACAAAAGCAAAAATAAACAAATAGGATTATATCAAACTAAAAAGTATCTGCAGAGAAAACAAACAATCAACAGTTTGAAGAGAAAACCTGCAGTACTGGAGAAAATATTTGTGACTATTCATCCAATAAGGAATTAATATCCTGTATATACAAGGAACTCAAACAAGTCCACAGCAAAAAAAGAAAAAAAAAATCCAAACTATACAGTTTAAAAATTGGCAAATGATCTGAACAGACACATCTCGAAAGAAGACATACAAATTGTCAACAAGTATATTAAAAATGCTTGGCCAGGCACAGTGGCTCTTGCCTGTAATCCCAGTAATTTGAGAGGCTGAAGTGGGAAGATGGATTGAACCCAGGAGTTTGAGACCAACCTGGGCAACATAGTGAGGGTTCATGATTACGAAAACAAAAAATTATCCAGGCGTGGTGGTGTATGCCTAAAGTGTCAGCTACTCAGGAGGCTGTGGTGGGAAGATTGCTTGAGTCCAGGAGGTGAAGGCTGCAGTAAGCTGAGATTGTGCCACTGCACTCTGTCCTGGGTGACAGAGCAAGATGCTAAAAATAAGAACTCTCAATATTACTACTCCTAAGGAAAATGTCAATCAAACCACAATGAGATATCTCACCCCAGGCAGACTGGTTCTTATTAATAAGACAATAACTAATAAATACTGGCAAGGATGCAGGGAAAAGTGGACTCTTATACACTGTGGGTGGAAATGTAAAGTAGTGCAGTCATTATGGAAAACAGAGTGGAGATTCCTCCAAAAAACAAAACACGAACAACCATATGATCTAACAATCCCACTGCTCAGTATTCAAAGGAATATATTCAAAGGAAAGGAACTCAGTGTGTTGAAGAAATATCTGCACTCCCGTGTTTATTCACAATAGCCAAATGTGGCATCAAATTAAGTGTCTACCAATGGATGGCTGGATAAAGAAAATGTGATAACTATACACAATGAAATACTGTCCGGCCCTAAGAAAGAATGAAATCCTGTCATTCATGGCAACATGGATGAGCCATTATGTTAAGTGAAATAAAGCCAGGAAGAGAAAGTTAAACATAACATCTTCTCACACATACGTGGAAGCTAAAAATAAAGTTAATATCACAGAAATAAACAGTAGCATACTAGAGGCTGGGAAGACTAGGAGAATGGAGGATGGGGAGAGGTTGGTCAATGGATAAGAGATCACAGGTAGACAAAAGCAATGAGTTCTAGCCTTCTAGAGCACTGGAGGGTGACCACAGTCAACAGTAACTCATTATATACATTCAAAGAGGTGAGAGAGAAGATTGTGAATGTTCTCGTCACTAAATATTGATACATTTTTGGGGTGATAGGTATGCAACTTACCCTGATTTGATCATTGATTATTGCATATATGTATCAAAAAAGCTCACTATATCCCATGTATATACAAAATTATGTGTCCATTAAAAATAAGAAATTTTTTAAAGTTAAAAAGAGAGTAAAGAATAAATCACCCAAATTAAAAACAAACAAAACCCAAGAAAAGACTATAGTTACAATTATATCCGTATGTGTCAATCTGAAAAGATGGCTGGGGTATGTAAGAGAAAACATTTATTGTAGAAGAGTATCTACAGTATGGTCTTATTGATGCAAAGTAAGTGTGTGTGTGTGTGTGTGTGTGTGTGTGTGTGTGCATGCGCGCGCGCATGCACGTGTGTTTTCCCAAGACTATTTCATTGGAGATAGTTGCTGCCATCTGCCAATTTAAATTCCTTCAAGGTGCAGAATGGGAAAAGCTGTCTCCCTCCGCTCAAAGCCTCAATAAAGCAAGATGTGTTTCTCTGGGGTTTGGAAGACTCAAAATGCTCAGGGTAGAGAGGTGAGAGAGCTGTGTTGATGAAAATTAAAATATGTCATTTCTAGGTAATAGAAAGATTTATTGTGTTATTCTTTTAAAGAACGCAGTGACATTTATTAGATGTGCCAATGTAATATAGATATGTGTGTAAATATACAGCACACAATATATGTGTGTACATATATATATATATATTATATATATATAAAATACATACACACATATTTGCTTAGTTTGCTGGCTGCATCAAGGAAGAGAAGTGTCAACTTCCATTCCCTTAATGTGGCTGAGCTGCCCCTTAGATTCTGACAGTAGAAGTGATCTTGAAATATATCCATAATTAGTAAATCAATTTATGCATCTCTTTGTCTCCAGGTGCAGGTAGAATAAGCACATCCCTCTGACTCTGGGAAGGTTCTAGCAGAGGATTGAGCTGGAAAGAGGATTTCCGGGTAATTTTGGCAATCCACGCAATGCCTGTCAGCCTCAGTTGACTGAGGCATGGAATGGGGATTTACTCTCTGTATGCCTCATAGAGTGCTGCGATGACTCCAGCAGCGACAGGCAGCTTCTTCCCAGTGCTAGCACCCAGTGCAGCTGGAGAAAGGGGAAGGAAAGGGTCCCTTGAGCACTAAGATAGAAGCCTCGAATCTGCAGAGACGCCTGTGGGCTGTCCTTAGGGCGGTGCATGCCTCCCACTCTGCGCCCCTCAGTCTTATTTTGCCCACTTGGGAAAGCGTCATCTTCCTTGTTTCAGTCACACTGGGTGAGGAGAGAGTCCTGCCACAGGGAGTGGGACTCAGAGTGCAGTGAGACTGTGGACTCTAAGGTGGCTTTGCGTGGGCACCCAGGGCCTGGCAGTGTGAAGAGGATGTCCCTGCAGAGGGAGGTGGCCCAGCATGGGGGATGAAGCCCGAGGAGAGTGAGAAGGGCACTGAAGGAGAGCGGACCGGCGGGGGCCGTGGGGCCTGAGCAGGGGTAGGAGGCTGTGGTCGCGGCTGAGTGGCCTGGCATGGGCACTTGGAACTCAGCAGGGACTGGAGCAATTCTTAGGGCTAAGAGTGACAAGCTTGTGCTTCTTAACGACATTCTTTAGGTTTGCTGGTGCCATGTGCTGGTAAACTGTAGCTGTTTCTACATCAAACACGCATGGGCCCCACTGCAGCCCGCAGGCGAGTACTCGGCACCCCCTGGCGGCCGGTGGTAGCCCTCACGTAGGAGTCCACATTGCTACAAAGTAATCAATGGGCGACAAAGACAGTGTGATGAGGAATGGGATCTTTACAATAGTCCCAAAGTGTGTCCTCACAACATAGTCACTGATTAAAACCAGAAAAATAATGTAGTCATGGTAGCGAAGCGTGACACCCACCACTTTATTCAATGATCAATGTGAACATCATTATTCTTGGGGCAAACTAAAGTCCCATGGCCCTGGCAGAATGGGAGAGGAGCACAGCAGGTGTCTATGGTATTTCTGCCGAAGTTACAGAACCTGAATCTAATCGTGAGACAATACTTCAGGAAAAAACAAAGTGAGAGGCATTCTACACAGTAACTCTCCTGTGATCTTCACACTGTGTTCAGGTCATGAAGGTGAAGGGAAGACAGAGGGACTTTGTGGTTTCAGGACACTGGAGAAGCATGACAACTGAATAAGGCACATGACTCAGAAACGGATCCTTTGCTATAAAGGACACTACTGGGGCGTTGGGTACATTTTGCATAGGGCCTGAAGGCTATGTGGAGTTATTGTATCAGTGTTAATTTCTTGATTATGGTTATAAGGTGAAAATGCCTTTGCATGAAAAACACACTAAAGTATTGGGGTGTTGGCATTTCATGTTGACAACCTACTCTCAAAGTTTCAGGAAAAAAAGTCGTACTATACTGGCAATTTTTCTGTAATCTTGATGTTGTTTCAGAATAATAAAATGAAAAATGAAACTGACCAAGTCCACCTGGTTAATAAGTGACAGCTGTGGGTCAAAACTCAGGTGTGCCTTTCCCCTAAAGCTATGCCCTGCCCTGCAAACCACAAGGCCCTGCACATCCGAGTTGGCCTCTGTCCCTGCTCATCACCTACAAAACAGCCCTGCCTCTCTGCAGCTGAGTTGCTGGAGCTGCGCCCCACCTGCCCCCACCCTACACTGGCCTGACTCCCCCATTCCACACCTGGCCCAGCACTTACCACATAGTGTGGCAGGCAACACTGGGGCAGCTGAAAGACCCTGTGCTACAAATTGGCACTGCCCAGCTTTCTGCTCCTGGGAGTGGGGTCCATTGCTGAGCTTCTGCTCCCTGGAAGAGCTCCAGACTCCTCAAGGGTTTGAGATTTTTCAAACCAATTCCAAATAAGCCAGGGGAAGTTTTCCTGTCTTGGTTTCCATCATTACCACCTCCACAGTTGGAGATTCCCTCCTAATCCAGATGCTTGAACCAGGACCTCACCAACTAGGACTTCATGTATCACTGGGACACTTAGCATAATCATCATTGCAGGTTGCCAGACATCACCCAAAGTGATGTTCTACCAAAGACAGAAACTGCAGCTCTCCCGTGACCTTCCAGGTGCTGCCCTGACTCCTCCAGCTGAACCTGCTAGGGCAGACGGAAGTGGAACATGCAGCATATTTGCCTGCCACTCTGTCCATGTGCCCACCAACTTGGCTGCAGGCTCCAGTGACAGCAGCTGGGGGGCCTGGGGCTCAGAGCTGAGCAAGGTTACAGGGCAGATAGGTTGGCCTGGATCAACCTGACCACCCTCAGCTGGAGGAGTGACTTCTTCATTGTCTAACACTAAACCAGGAAGCAAGTGGATCTCCCTGAGTGCAGGGTGGGTGACCTTAACCAGTGGGGGCATTTCTCTTCTTACAGACCTCGTGTTTTTCTTTACCAGGTTCTGCGCTCCCCTCAAGGGTCCTAAGTGTTCCTCCAACCTGAGTGTTCTGCAGGGAAACATGCTGTGTAAACACCATGCCTATTTCCTACTTGGAGCACAGGTTTTGTAGTAGAGCTCTCAGGGGTGTGGAAGAAGCCTGGCAGCCCACACCCTATAAATGCTGTTGTCCACCTTTATGCTCTGACTTGGAGGCAGAGACCCAAGCAGCTGGAGGCTCTGTGTGTGGGTGAGTTTAGCCCCATCTCCTGCGTGTTCTCCAGCTTGAGGATCGCAGACAGAGAGGACCAGCCCAGCAGCCATAGGCCTGACCAAGGCCCAGGCTGGGAAGGAGGGCGACTCCCTGTTGTCCACTGAGAGGTGTTTCACAGCATGGTCAACATGGATGACCTGCAAAGGCCCTCATGCTTTGATATCTTCCTTGGCCAGGTCCATCCCTACCAGGGGCTCAGCAGGGCCTAAGCCGGGGGAGTGGGAGAACAGACCCCAAGGAGAAGGAAGACCTAATTACTGACTGTGAGAGGGTCATCACCCCCTTGATCATCACCTTGAGGGGCCTAGGTTGTGTTCATCTCTTTTCATTCTCAGGTTGCTGATTTCTTAGAGCCTGAAAAGAAGGTAACTGCACATATGAGGGACAGATGGAGTGAGTCAGTGAGTGGGTGACCTCATCCTTGCTCCTAACAGCCTGGGAGGGACAGGGCAGCTTTTCTGTAGAGCATGGAAGATTCGGCTGAAGTCAGAGAGGTGAAACCAGTTTCCCAGGGTAACAGTGAGGCACTGACAGAAAGGAGACTACAGTGGAGCCTAGGTCCCCGGGCTCCCCAGAGCTCCTTACTCTTCCTCCTCCTCAGCAGTCTGGAGACCCCACACCTCCAGCTGGGGGCCTGAAGCGGGAGACCACGCCAGGTGCCAGATGATGCTGGGAATTTTCCTGGGTGCTTCGGGTCTTCCCAGCACTCTGGTCTCGCCTGCCCTGCCTCTCGGGCTCTGCTCAGCTTCCTGAGTCCTGACAGAGCACAGTGAGGGAGATGTTGGCAGAGGTGGCAGATGGGCTCACGGGCATTTCTCCTGCAGGAGCAGCAGCTGGAGCCGGAGCCATGTGGCTGTGCCCTCTGGCCCTCACTCTCACCTTGATGGCAGCCTCTGGCGCTGCGTGTGAAGTGAAGGACGTTTGTGTTGGAAGCCCTGGTATCCCTGGCACTCCTGGATCCCATGGCCTGCCAGGCAGGGATGGAGAGATGGTGTCAAAGGAGACCCTGGCCCTCCAGGTACTGTGCTGGAGACCCCACCCTCTGCTGAGGGACACAGACCCCTTTCCAGAAGGCCCGTCTGTCTAGGCCCCTAGGCTGTGGGCCATAGTGAGCTGGGTGGGACCTGGTGGGCTCCTGGGGCCCTTAGGATGGCGCATCCTGGAGAGTCTGTCCTCATAGTGCCCACGGAGTGATAACTGGGACAGCCCCAGTGATAATGAGGGTCGAGTCTCACTAGCTCCAACCAGTTGTGGGTGACGGATCCCACACATCCATGTCTCTTTTCTCTGCAGGCCCCATGGGTCCGCCTGGAGATATGCCATGTCCTCCTGGGAATGATGGGCTGCCTGGAGCCCCTGGTATCCCTGGACAGCGTGGAGAAAAGGGGAAGCCTGGGGAGAGGGGCCCTCCAGGTGAGCAGGGTGGGGCAGGTGGGCAGTGGGAACACGGGCACAGCAACCCTGAAGTCCGTTACACAGGGCTGATGGGGATCAGAGAAACCCTGCAGGTTCCCCAAGGGCATTTGGCTCAACCTAAGTAAGAGAATGTGAACTTGAGGGAGAAAGCCCAAGTGTCTGGGGAGTGTGGTCACAATTCAGGGAAGGGCAGGTGTAGGAAGTCCTCCATGCCTCATGACCGCCGATGGGGAGACACGGAGTCAGATGTGGGATGAGGTACGGCGCTGGGAGGCGGGGGAGGTGCGTCCTGGGACGCAGCGCTGGGGGCAGTCTGAAGGGTGAATGCGGACCAGACATCCAGGCAGATGGTGTGATCAGGAGCCCACAGGCACACGGGAATTTGAAGCTCAGAGCGGTAAGCAAGGCCATCAAGGCAGTGCAGAGAGCATCATGCTTGCCCTTGGTGGAGGGTGCGGGAGAGGGACTTGCCCCACAGAGGCGGGCAGACAGAGCCACTCGAGGGACAGAGCAGGAAAGAGGACAAGGGGTGGGGGTCTCAGCAGGGGCAAGGCTTCGCTAAAGAATAGGGGACCGTGGGTGTGGAGACACACTGGAGTCTTGTGGACCCTCTGAGCCTGGGGCCTGCGCGATGCCTCGCAGCAATGAAAGGGCAGAATTCCAGGACTGCAGATGGCAAAATGCCTGCGTGGCAGCAAGTGGGGGTCTTCACTGGCCTGCCCCTCCTTCTGTGTGGGGCGCTCTCCACAGGGCTTCCAGCTCATCTAGATGAGGAGCTCCAAGCCACACTCCACGACTTCAAACATCAAATCCTGCAGACAAGGGGAGGTAAGGGGACCCCCGGGCCTCACAGGGTAGGAGTTTCCCACAAATTCCCCTCATTCTCAGCAGCAGCTTCTAGAACATAGAGATGACAAACAGGCACGCACATGTCAGGTCTTGGGGAAAGGAATGATGCTTGCTTTTCTGATGTCTTTGAATGGCCCAGAGGAGACAGAACCCGACACACTTCACTCCCCATTTCATAGGAAAGCAAGTTCTCCGCCTGTCTTGCTTTTCACTGAATCCCAGGAAATGGCACCACTTCTGGCAATAAGTAATTGTTACTTAGATGAATGAATAAATGGAGGAGAGTCTAAAAGTGAATTTAGAAAACTGCAATTGGAAGAGGAAGAGAAGACACAGAGAGGCAGAGATGGAGAGGCTGGGGAAAGTCTGGTGGCAGAGAGTCCATGTGAGGGAGGTGGCTTAGAGACAAAGCAGTCAGTGGTCTGACCCAGACTCCTCTGCTCCCAGCCCTCAGTCTACAGGGCTCCACACTGGCAGTAGGAGAGAAGGTCTTCTCCACCAATGGACAGTCCGTCACTTTTGATGCCATTCAGGAGGCATGCGCCAGAGCAGGCGGCCGCATTGCTGTCCCGAGGAGTCCAGAGGAAAACGAGGCCGTTGCAACCTTCGTGAAGAAGTACAACACGTATGCCTATGTGGGCCTGACTGAGGGTCCAAGCCCTGGAGACTTCCGCTACTCAGACGGGACCCCTGTAAACTACACCAACTGGTACCCAGGGGAGCCCGCGGGTCGGGGAACAGAGCAGTGTGTGGAGATGTACACAGACGGGCGGTGGAATGACAGGACCTGCCTGTACAACCGACTGACAATCTGTGAGTTCTAAGAAGCATTTATGCCACGGGACAGGGAGGATCCTGTCTGGCCTTTGGTTTCCATCCCCAGGATCCTCTTGGTCTGTGAGATGCTGGAACTCCCTTTCAACAGAATTCACTTGTGGCTATTAGGGCTGAAGGCATCCTTAACCACTTTATTCCCCTGATGGGCCCTGACTGTTCCCCCAAATCACTAGCCAGCTTTGATGCTCCCCTTGCAAACCCTCCCAGCACTGCACCCCAGGCAGCCACTCCTAGCCTTGGCCTTCGGCATGAGATGGAGCCCTCCTTATTCCCCATCTGGTCCAGTTCCTTCACTTACAGTTGGCAGCAGTGAGGTTTTGGGGTAGAAGGACCCTCTGAAGTCACACAGAGTGCCTGCCTCCTGATGCCCTTAGCTCTCCCTCTGCAGCCCACTGCCTGCCCAGTGCCATCAGGATGTGCAGTCCTGGCCAAGCACAATGGCAGAAAGAGGTGGACTTCAGGGAAACCCTATGAGGAGCCAAGGCCGCAGTGGAGATTCTCTGGCACTCTGAGGTCTCCAGGGCAGGCCTGGTCAGGTTCTCCAGGTGGTCAGAGGGCCCATTGGTGCCCCAGAACAGTGGTGTCCAAGCCAACCCCATGACCGACATGTACGATTTACTCCTTTGAGTCTTTGGATGCCAACTCAGCCCCCTGACCTGAAGACAGCCGGGCTAGGCCTCTAGGGTAGAGCCCCCCACTGCAGACGTGATCCAAGTAACTTTCCGCTGATGAACGACTCTGCAGCCCACTTCAGACCTCGGTGGGCATTCATACCACCCCCCATACCACTGGCTCCACTTTCCCCTTTTATTAATCCATTCACCCAGATAATCATTAAAATTAATGTGTGCCAGGTCTTAGGGTGTGTCTTGGGGTAGGCAGGGTACCCAGTGACTCTTGGGGATATTTATTCTCTGTGAGTCTATGTCTTCATCTGTGAAATGGGGATAAAATACTTGTTGCTGTCACAATTATTACCGTCTCTCCAGCTAGCAAAATTACTACGAGAGCTGTTACTACACACAGAGGCTATTGACCGAGCACATACCACGTGCCACACACCTTGAGAAGCAATTCTAATACAGCTTATTAGGTGGTATTCAATCTTCACACAATATTACGGGACCAGTATTGTTTACTCCATTTTCTATAAGGGCACTGAAGCTTGGAGGAGTTAAATGTTTTGAGTAAATGTTTTGAGTTAAATGTTTTGAGAGAGCAAGTGGCAGAGGCTGGACCCAAACCCATTTTCCTGCACCTGAAGCTCATGCTCCCAGCCACTCCACTCCTGAGCTGAATAAAGATGATTGAAGCATAATAAATCATGAATGTGTTCACATGAGTTTCCATGGCTTTGGTTCCAAGAAACATCACATTTCTATATTTTTGTAAATCAAATGAACTCTGGTTCTGAGCCCCCACTTTCCTCAAGATTGGAAATTTCAATCTCAGGCTGTGCTTTCTTTGTTTGATGGGAGGGGCGACCTGCTCTCCTCTCTATGATGCTGCAGGGGGATGGGGAGCTACAGACACCATTCAGAAGAACATACGGGCATCATGAATCCACATGGTCCATTTGTTGGTGGGAATACCATGCCTTCTATCCTCCATGCAGCCACCTGAATGATTTCTGCAGCCCAGCAGTGATGGTGGCACTCAGGGCTCAGTCCCAGGCCTCAGTGAGCCATCCTAGTCTCATGTCGGCTTGGAATGGGACCACTATCCCATGACCCAGGGCTGTGCAGGAATGAGACAATATCCCCAATTGCTTGAGGAGGCAGCCACATATGTGTCCCACCTCCAGAAAGGCTCCCACTCCTCCCACCCTCACATCTGAGAACGCTCTCTCTCATGGATTTACTGCTTTTCTTGGGCAGAGAGAAGCTCTGGGTCAAAACCCACAAAATCAGATGAGAAATAGGGGAACAATTTATGATTCTTTGCTGAATGATAATTTTTAATCCGGTCACCATTCCACATGTGCTTGGGACCCAGCACAGAAATTATTGAGCCTTCCCCTAAATTAAGAGAAAACCAAGGAGAAGCATGTACAAATGTTCCTCGACTTATAAGGTGGTTAGGTCCTGATAAACACACTGCAAAATGATATTTTAAATGGAAAATGCATTTAATACATCTAACCTACCAAACATCATAGCTGAGCCTAGACTACTTTAACCATGTCCAGAACCCTATGTTAGCCTGCAGTTGGGCAAAATTATCTAACACAAGCTCTATTTTATAATAGGGTACTGACTATCTCATGGAATTTATTGACTACTATACGGGAAGTGAATGAATGGTTGTATGTGTACTTGAAGTGTGGCTTCTCCTGAATTCACATCGCTTTTGGACCAATGTAAAGTCCATAAGTCCATAAATTATAAGTCAAACCACCATGAGTCCAGGACCGTGTGTATTCCCAACTTTATAAGTAAATACGCCAAGCCAATGAAAATTGATGTCTTCTTATTTCTTGTTAGGATTATTTTTACTTTCTTTATGCTTTTATTTGCTATTGTTACTATTTTATCATATTTTAAATTAATTATTGCTCGTTTATGAGAAAAACTCTTGATTTAGTTTTTATTCATCTTATACCCAACCATCTTTTTGGATTCTCATTTTTTTCCTAATATTAATACTTCTAAGATAATTGATTCTTTTTTGTTTGTTTGTTTTTATTTTTGAGACAGAGTCTCTCTTTGTTGCCCAGGCTGGAGTGCAGTGGCACAATCTTGGCTCACTGCAACCTCTGCTTCTCAGGTTCAAGTGATTCTCCTGCCTCAGCCTCCCAAGTAGCTGGGATTACAGGCGTGTGCCACCATGACTGGCTAATTTTTGTATTTTTAGCAGAGACAGGGTTTCACCATGTTGGCCTGGCTTGTCTTGAACTCCTGACCTTAAGTGATCCTCCCGCCTCGGCCTCCCCAAGTGTGGGAATTACAGGCATAAGTCACCTTGCCCAGCCAATGATTCTTTTATATTTTATAGACAAATAGTTACATTTATAAAGGATGGAAATTTGATCTGTCCTTTTATGACATTTATATTTTTTCCATCTCATTTCTTAGCTCCACCACAGGAGCTCAGCTAAGTGGGGAGTAGAAGGGACTGAGCGGGGCACTCCTTCCCTCCTCCCATCTTGGACCTGGCATGTGAACGCACACTGACCTTCTCTGGTTCACTCTCTCTCTTCTGCCATGAAGCCTACAATGAACCATGGTGAGGCAGGAGGGTTATGGAGGGCTCCAGGGACAAAGCCTTTGGGAACACAGTAAGGTTTTCTTTTTGTTTTTCATGAGAGACACAGGAAACTGTAAAGGAATACTTGAATTTGGGCCTGACCTTGTCGTATTTTTCTCATAGAAAGATCATTCTGGCTGATACACCAAAGATGTGCCTGAGATCTGCAGGAGTAGATGCTGAGGGACTTCCCTGAACAGCTGTAATTATGTAATAGTCCGGGTAAGATTTTTTTTTCTTAGTTAGAAGCCTACAGAACCAAAGAATGAGTCATGGACAATAGCTAGTAGTTATTCCTCAATTATCTGCCCCGGTGATGGCTTAGTAATGGTAGGGTTGCTGGGTTTAGAAAATAAAAATATAGGCCAGGCATGGTAGCGCACGCCTGTACCCCAGCACTGTGGGAGGCCTAGGCAGGTGGATCACGAGGTCAGGAGTTTGAGACCAGCCTGGCCAACAGAGTGAAACTCCGTCTCTACTAACAATAGAAAAAAAATTAGCGGGGCATGGTAGCAGATGCCTGTAATCCCAGCTACTTGGGAAGCGGAGGCAAGGAGAATCGCTTGAACCTGGGAGACGGCGGTTGCAACGAGCCGTGATGGTGCCACTGCACTCCAGCTCGGGCAACAGAGCGAGATTCTGTCTCCAAAAAAAAAAAGAAAAGAAAAGAAAAATATAGGACACCCAGTTAATTTGAATATCAGATACATAGGTAATTTATTCAGTGTGTTGTATGCAATATTTGGGACACACTTATTCCAAAAATTTATTCAATGTTTATATGAAGTTCACATTCCACAGATTCCAAAATGCTTTTCATTTTACCTGGCAACCCTACCTGTAGGGGCCTGGACAAGCAAAGGCTTTGGGTGAGGCAGGAGACACTTCCTGTGGTTAGTGGCATGTGACGATGTGACTTGGGACCATACCATCAGACTTGTACCCCAATGCCTTTTGGCTCAGGAATGAATGTGAAGTCTTTCCTGAGCGCTGTACATGGTGAGCAGGGCCACTGAAGCATAGTGTGTATGAGCACAAATAAGGCTGGTATTTCCAACACACTCTGGCTCTCCCCTCGGCAGGACATCCAGGAGCCTGGGGTAGAAATCCTCTGGGTTTGCCTCATTTCTACCCACTGCAGCTGCCCAGCATCCACCTAGCCTAGCGTGAGTCTTCTCCTGGAGGCTTCCAGAGGTGTTTCCATGAATAAATAGGAAAGATGGCAAGGTACGACAAAGGGACCGGAGCAAAGGAAAGGACTGAATGTGGCTGGCATGCCTCCGGCAAGCCTTCTGGAGTGTGAGTATCTGTCAAAGCAGAAATGAAGACTTGGGAAGAGGAGCTTCTTATGGTGTCTAACTGTCTCTTTCTCTGGGGCAGTGGGCTCCAAACACTTTTAGAACCACACGTACAAAGCCCCCCGGGGCTTAGGCTCTCCAGGCAAAGCTGTGCTCGGGCAGGGGCATAGGACAGGCAGGCAGCAGGGGCAGGAAGGGCTAGCAGCTCTTCCCTGGCTAACAGGTGGGGTTCTGCCTCCAGCTGCCTCCCCAGGACAGAAGCCAGATGAGCTGCTCCGAAGTCACCTTGGGGAGTTAGGAAACGCATCTGCCACATACACTGTGTTGGGAGAGAACTTTCAGCTGACTGCAAGCTTTCCAGGCTGCTCCCAGTGGAAAGTCTGACTCCTGGGCTGGGAGGTTCCTTCTCTGCCAACACCCTGCTCTGAGCCTACAGACAGGCAGTGAACAGTGCGGTTGGCATCTCCCTGCAGCTCCGGCTGAGCCTTCGGGGTCATATCTCAAGGGGCTATTAAGGGAAATCATCACCTCAGGAATGGTCATCTCTTTTTTTTGCTATAGTCACAATTTAAGGAATTGTGTGAAACAGTCAAGTGGGGGCAGACATTAGATTTCAAGAGGTCTCAACCACTCCAAAATATGGCCTGAGCCTGTGCCACCCAACCTCTTCAACCACATAGACTTCATTCCTTCATTCATTCACTTGTTCCAACTTTCGCCAGTATTTCCCAAGTACCTACCTTGTGCCAGCCTGAAGGTGGGAAGCACACAGTGAGGAGGGGACAGAACCCCCCTGCTAGCCAGGGAAGAGCTGCTAGCCCTTCCTGCCCCTGCTGTCTGCCTGTTCTGTGCCCCTGCCTGACCATCATGGTCTCATATGGTCTTTCATTACTGAAAAGTCCTCATGCACCACTTGACTGTAGTTAAGATGGCTGGCTCTTTCCACTCTGATTTCCCCTCCATCTCATCGCTCCTCACGCCCCTCATGTTGGAGTGGTCATAGACATTTTTAGGCTCTGGCTAGGGATGAGACAGCTTTATGTAGTTTATGGTCACTTCTATGTGTGGTTGCATTACTGCTAGTCTTCCAGCACAGGAATG
Source organism: Trachypithecus francoisi (assembly GCF_009764315.1). Lineage (NCBI taxonomy): Eukaryota > Metazoa > Chordata > Mammalia > Primates > Cercopithecidae > Trachypithecus > Trachypithecus francoisi. The sequence goes on along the minus strand of NW_022680709.1, from coordinate 17,079 downwards.
GCTTCCAGGAATATTGTTCTGATTCAGCCAGCAGGGTCAGAGATGATATCTAAATAATAAACATTTCCCCAGCACTTGTTTTCAGAAATATGTCAGCAGTGGAGGAGAAACAAGTATGGATCCAGAAACTAGTCTATGGAAAACTCACTCCCCTATCATATGTATAGAGTTGTAAGCTTGTAAGGCTGTTCACATCCATGCCTATTTAAAATGGAAGTTCTCTCCTGCAGAGAATATACTTAATAGTGCAATATATACACTTATAACACAGACATATAAATACGTATCTTTTGAGCCATTTCCGTAAATGTATTTTGCTAGAGCTCCTGTGTAGTAAGGCAGAACTAGAGGAGTACTGCAAATAGAAGCATGCTTTTGTGTGAAATGAGATGTCTTATGCATCCCACTGTATCTGATTACATCTTAGCTTGTCTGATATATTTTATCCCAGTGAAGTCCACAAGTTCTAGATGTGCACACTAAGAAAGATTACATTTTATAACTCGATATGAAATATTAACATCTACAAAGACAACATAAAACTCAATCTACTGTTACAACAAGACCATCCATGACAAGCTGGGGAAGAGTTAAGTAGCAGCCACACCCCAGAGACCAGCTGTGAGAGCACAGAGGCACCTGATGGTGCCTCTGCCTGTTCTGCACTCTCCTTGAAAGCAACATGGAGCACAAGCTCATCCAGTGATTTCCAGCCCTTCCTCGCAGCAAGTTAAGTCAGCAGATTTCTTGCAGAAAATCTCGTGAGCAAAGATGAGTTCACTGCCAAAAAATATAATTTGAGAAGCACCACCATGAAAGGGAGACTTCCACCTGAGGAAGCATAACAACCATAGCTAATATTTACTGAGCATTTATACGTCAGGTACTGTTGCAAACAGAAAGTGGAACTATTTTATGTTTGCAATAGATACATGTATACCTTATAAGAGTCCTACCTTATAAGATTCCTACCTTATAAGAGTTTAAGGTAGGACTACTTTTATTGTCATTTTACAAATGAAGAGACTAAAGTGTCAAGTAATTAAGTAGCTTCGTCCAAAGTCACATAGCTTAACATGAGAAGCCACAGACTAACCTCAGCTGTCTGGCTCCAGATCTGAAGATTAAACAGAACAAATAGACAACCAGTAATGTGCTTTGAAGTAAGTATAATGAGAATAATTTCTTATTCTCAAATAATAAAGGATGGAAAAGAATCAATTGGGGATGTTAGAGATGAACAATGTGTTCATTTTGTATTACTGATCATGGGAATAAAAACCAAAAAATATATTAGTAGTTTAAACAAAACCACCTGAGTGGATGAGCTATGTAGTGCAATGTATGCAGCTGAAGAGCTAATTAGTGAACTAAAAGATTGGAATCCTCCCTGAAAACAGCAGACTGGGATAAATAAATAGAAAGTAGAAAAGAAAAGATAATAGAAATGGAAGATAGTTCCAGAAGTGCCAATATCCACCCACTGGGTGTTACCAAAAGAGAGACTGCTAGAGAAATGGATGTCCAATGAAACATGGTTGGTTTGCAACACAAGTTTATTTCCTCTCCCTCCCCAAATCCTAATAAAATGGCAGTAGAGGAAGAGCACAGGTAAAATCCTTCAAGGGCAATAGGAACAAGAGAGGAGAAAACAGCAACCAAGAATTTCGACACGTATTTTGGAGATAATATACAAAGGACTGGTAATTTGGCAGAATGGTGCATGTTCTGACTTGGGTGCCCCAGAGGGAGAAAATAAGAAGAATCCAAAAGATTCTCCCTACTCCACCCCCAGAGTCTCAGAAAGGATCCACACTTAAAGAGGTGAGGTACAGTGTGGGACTGTAAACAGGAAAACAGGGGCATAAGTGGAAACCCTAGGCCAGTTTCTCTACTCTCTTCAGCCAGGGGTCCCCTCCACCCAAGGGAGAAAGGAGAGTTATTTGTCATATAAATTGAACTGAAGAAACTGTAGAATGGGAGGTCTGAGCCACACAGATTTGAGAGGAGGAGGTAAGGTATCAGAGGAACCTGCCCCCAATATTTCAACATAGGTTCTTTCTATTTTCCATAAGTGTCAGCCGGCTGAGAAATAAAGAGAAAGAGTACAAAGATTGGAATTTTACAGCTGGGCTGCCGGGGGTGACATCACATATTGGTAGGACCGTGATGCCCACCTGAGCTGCAAAACCAGCAGGTTTTTATTAAGGATTTCAAAAGGGGAGGGTGTGTAAGAACAGGGAGTAGGTCACAAAGGTCACATGTGTCAAAGGGCAAACAGGAGAACACAGATCACATGCTTCTGAGGAAACAGGACCAGAACAAAATCAGAAACTCTTTTTTTTTTTTTTTTTTGAGGCGGAGTCTCGCTCTGCCGCCCAGGCTGGAGTGCAGTGGCACGATCTCGGCTCACTGCAAGCTCCGCCTCCCGGGTTCACGCCATTCTCCTGCCTCAGCCTCCTGAGTAGCTGGGACTACAGGCGCCCCCCACCGCGCCCGGCTAATTTTTTTGTATTTTTAGTAGAGACAGGGTTTCACCATGGTCACGATCTCCTGACCTTGTGATCCGCCCGCCTCGGCCTCCCGAAGTGCTGGAATTACAGGCGTGAGCCACCGCGCCCGGCCACAAAATCAGAAACTCTTGATAAGGGTCTATATTCAGCAGTGCATGCATTGTCTTGATAAACATCTTAACAGAAAACAGGGTTTGAGAGCAGAGAACCAGTATGACCAAAAATTTACCAGGCTGGAGTTTCCCAATCCTGGTAAGCCTGAGGGTACGGCAGGAGACCAGGGCATATCTCAGTCCTTATCTCAACTGCATAGGACATACATTCCCAGAGCAGCCGTTTATAGACCTCCCCCCAGGAATGCAATTATTTTCCCAGACTATTAATATCAATATTCTTTGCTAGGAAAAGAATTTAGCGATATCTTCCCTACTTGCACGTCTGTTTATAGGCTCTCTGCAAGAAGAAAAATATGGCTCTTTTTGCCCAACCCCACAGGCAATTAGACCTTATGGTTGTCTTCCCTTTTTCCCTAAAATTGCTGTTATTCTGTTCTTTTTCAAGATTTCATATTGTTCAAACACACGTTTTACAATCAATTTGTACTGTTAACACAATAGTGGTCCTGAGGTGATGTACATCCTCAGCTTATGAAGATAACAGGATTAAGAGATTAAGGTAAGACAGGCCTAAGAAATTGTAAGAGTATTATTTGGGAACTGATAAATGTCCATGAAATCTTCACAATTTATGTTCCTCTGTCACGGTTCCAGCCGGTCCCTCTGTTCAGGATCCCTGACTTCCCACAACAGTAAGGTCAAGTTTAAACATAAGGATTAAGCCACGATCTACATATTGAATGATGGGACCCCAGTCCCCAGAGAGTGAGCAACCTAATTTACAATCTACAGGCCAGGATCCGGAAGATTCATTTGTGGAGAAAAGGAACGTCCCAGACAAAGGGCCTCCAGTGGCTAATGTGTGCTGGTTCCCTCAGTGAAGAGCTGGCCTGATGCTCAGACACTCTGTGGTGAGCTCCATCAGTCAACAAGCCCTGCTCCCCTGCAGAGATTGCTGTCAGTGTTTTGTGCTTCACCCCCAAATGTGAATACACAGCTAGGGGTAACCACCTGGGAGGAAGGCCTCCAGCAAGGGTGACCAACCTTCCTGGCTTGTCAGGGACTGAGGCATTTCACAGGACATGGGACAGTCAGTACTACTATGGTTTGAGTTTGTTCCCACCAAAACTCATGTTGAACTTTGATCCCCAATGTGGCAGTGTTGGAGGTGTGCCTGGTGGGAGGTGTTTGGGTCATGGGGGCAGATCCCTCATGAATGACTTGTTGAACTCCAGCTCTCTCACGAGACTGGATTTCGTTCTCGTGGGAATGCTCCTGCAGGAGTGGGTTGTTGTGAAGCCAGGATGCCCCTCGGGTTTTGTCTCTTCCCACATCGCACTCACCATTGAACTTTTCCACCATGTTATGACATAGCACAAAAAGCCCCCACCAGAATCTGAGCAGATGCTGACACCATACTTTTTGAACTTCCCAGCCTGCAGAACTGTGAGCCAAATAAACCTCTTTTCTTTATAAATTCCCCAGCCTCAGGTATTCTTCTATAGCAACACTTAATGGATTAAGACAAGTACTAAAGTAAGAGAAATCTCTGCCAAACCAGAACGAGTTAGTCGTCCTATTCTAGCATGTGCAGGCAATATCCATCTGCATGGCTTTGCTGAATAATTTGCAAGTCTGACCTACATGCACAGCTCACAGGCTGGGAACACAGTCATCTGCTATAATTTACATGATCTTGTGACAACACCTGCCAAAAATCATATTAAATGGTTTATGACTTTTGTTGATCCTCTTCCAGCCTTTGACACAATATATAAACAAAAATATGAACTATCCTGCTTGTAATTTCCAGTTGGGTAAAACAAAAATGTGTCCTGGATCCTTTTATTTTTAACTTGAAACCACACTGAGATAGCCCATTAGTTTGCTTTCCTACTGACCCACACAACTGTTAGGCACAATGCAGGCCACTGACCAGCATCAGCTCCAAAGGGTCAGTGTCTGTGCCCTGCAGATTGTTGCATATGGTAGGGTCCTGCCACTCTGCTCTGGAATGGAGCACAGAAGGCCAGGCATTCTCTCAGATGCAAATAACCTGATGTGGTTATCATGGACTAGGAGTAGTTTTAGTAGACAATGAATACTGCTATCTAATGACCTCCAGAAACAAGGGCTACCACATCTGGATCTGAAATAATCATTTTAATGGAAATCCTCCAACTTTAGGGAGATTAATAGGAAATAATAATAAACAATAAAGCATCTTATTTAGTTACTTTGGGTATACATTTCACAACCAGTTTTAATAGGGCTTATTGCTCAAAATTAGATGTGCTGCAGGTGTGTGTGTGTGTGTGCATACATATATATATGTGTAGTCAAACAGGATATATGGTTACATGCCTGCTTTACATTTTTTCCAGGCTAATTTGTATTGCCATTGCATTTTATGATGTGGAATTGTGGGGAATCAGTTACCCATTCATTGCCTTGTTAGGGAACTCTCACATTTCCTCCTGAAGAGAATCTTGGCTCTGCCTGCAGGGACTCCCTTGATGCACTTTGGAGGGGATGTGGGTTATCCTCTTCAGAAACATTTTCTTTCTTTCTTTCCTTCTTTCTTTCTTTCTTTCTCTCTCTCTCTTCTTTCTTTCTTTCTTTCTTTCTCTCTCTCTTTCTTTCTTTCTCTTTTTCTTTTCTTTCCATGTGTGAGTCAAAGATTTATTTCTTCATTTCTTGCATTTGAAGTACTCTTTGATGACATCCTCAGCCTGAGACTCCTTCCATAGTCCTTAACTACTACACAACTGCAACCAACCACTTTACAGGGTTTCCCCTCTCTGTCAATTGTACAGGGGCCTTCCCATTCCCCTAGTTTCTTGTTGTTGTCACCCTTGATTAGGTTGATTTGGTGTTCAGCACAAAGGGCCTCCACTAACTTGACATACATAGGCTTATCACAGTTGGATACAAGCACACAAAGGTGGGCTTGGCACTTGTCTAAGGCTTTGGCACTTTGCGAATTCCATATGCTAGGCCATCGTGGATGAGGGCGGTCTTCAGCACCTCCTGTAAAGTAGTATTAACGTCCATGACACCTCCAGCAGCAATGTCTTCCTGGGCTATGATGGTGGGTTATAGGTGAAGCCCAATCTCAAGCCTCTGCCTCCATACGACTTGGCAGCGGCAGGGAAAGAGAGGAATGTTCTGTCTGGTGCATGAGTTTTCATAACTGGATCTATTCCAAGCCCCAGTTCAGTTTGTTATTAAGATATATGGCTCATCTCTTCACTGGCAATGGAAAGTTCCAGCATTTCAAGTAGATTCTCAACCTCAGAGCCACACTATACTTTTCAAAAGCTTGGCTAAGAGAAATGCTACTTGTGGATAAGTGCCTGCAGAGTACATGTATTCGATCCTCTAGACAAATATTCTTAAATCTATTCCCAATTTAGCCAGAGTCATGGACTTGTGAGCTTGACTACTTCCCACTGACTCCTTGAAGAATGACTTTTAATGCTTTGTGCTTTGGTTGAGGGGCATGATACACATTATGCAAAGTATGGTTTTGAACACTGATTCCTATCTGTTGCAGGGATATTGTTGAAGATGTGGCTTCTCTATGAAGCCTCTCTATGAAGACCTAGAGGAGAATATGCTCTTTGGTCCTCAGTATGTGGAATAGTTGTGCTTTTTCTTAGCACATATTCTGGATCTCACAATGTGTCGTATATCCCTCTCCCCATCAGCAGCTAGGGTCTTACAGCCAAATGAGTGAACAACCATGAGCCCACACAAGAGGACTAATCACTCGGGTTGGCACAGTTGGTGAGGTGGAATCAGAGCCTGGGGTATAGGCAAGACGCTGTAGTGGCTCAATCTGCCATGGGCAGATCCAGATGTTGAGTGTCAGGGAACCCCTCAGGGAGGGTTGGTGATGAACATGGATCCTCCAAACCAGCCTAATGCAGGTGCCTGTAGGCCATTACTGCCCCTGAGGGTTAGGGTTGGGGTTAGGGTTAGGTATGTTAGGGTGATGACATGGCACACCTGGTCCTATACCTATACCCTTCTCCTCACCAGCTCTGTATCCTTTATTAACACACGTGAATGGCATTGTTTGGAGCAGCAGCAACTGCATGTGAGCCAAATGCCATGTGCTTTCCATTGTTTCACCCATCACAGTCCCCAGGGGTAGGTACATTCACACCCCAAAGTTCACTTCTATTATGTGAGCCAGGGAAGCAGTATACTAGACATTAGCAGTGTGGGCTGTGGAGTCAGGGGACCAGTTTCAAATCCTGCCTCCACCTCTCACTAATTGAGAGGCCTTGGATGAGACATTTAGTCTATTTACCTATAAAACAGGAACAAAACGCTGCTTACAAACACAGCTGTGACAGGAAACACATTATGTAACCACTGTGAACCATTTAGCACAGAGCTTGACCCAGTAATAAATGCTATGAAGAAATATATTGTGGTAGTGAAGACTTTGGTTTTTGGAATTGGATACACCTGGGTTCAAATTCCAGCTCTTCCAGGGTCAACTGTGAAAACTTGGGCAAGTTTCCAACTTCATTAATCCTCACCTTTTTCCAACTGCGAAACGGCAAATAGTGCATACAAAACTCATGGCCCACTGCTTGAGATAAAGTGTGTGCTCCATAAGTGATAGCTTTAGCTACTTGTTATTTTACTGCTATACCAGAAAGAATGCAGCTCAAGCTAAACAGGCAAGATGGAACATCTAAGGCGATTCTGCAGAGCTGCTGACCCTATGTGGCAACTGACCTCCATCTCCAACACATGGTAGCAACAGTTTCTTAGATGGATTGTGTTCTATGTACTAGGCAATGAGCTGAGAGTTTTATATTTTTGTTTTACCTGGGACTAGGTATGGTGGATCTTAACATTTTGGGGGCCACAAGTACTGTATCAGCCTGGTTCCAATCAAGAGATAGAAACCACAAGTGGTTTATGCAGTGGAAGTTTAATATAAAGAATTATTCAGCTATGATAAATGAGCAACTGTATGATGTAAAGAGAACCTTATAGGGCTACTCTCCCTACAAGTGGAGAAGAGTATCCAAGAAGGACAATCTAGGATTGGGGCCCCCTCCCCAGGCTGGAGATCAGATATTGTTGGAGAAGGTATCATTGCATCCCCCTACATGGCAGAGAGATTTGCTGGGTTGCATGGTCTAGAGCTGGTTGCAATTATTGGACAAGCAGGAAACAAACCTCCACAGCCCATGTCCACACTGCTGGGTTGAGTGTATGAGCATGTAGAATGATTGGGTCTCCAGTATGGACAGAAGGCATGGCTCGCATGGTGCCTGTGTTGGGAAGATACTAAGTGGGTGATCACCATACCAGGCCAAGACTAGTTGCCTGGGACCTTCTGGGCACATGGCTGGAGCAGAGCACCACTGGATCTCCTCACAGCAGCCAGACCCAGGAAGAGAAGCTCCTTTCACCTGCACTGTTCTCTCAGCACCCTCCACGGAGAAAGCATCACGTTAAGCTCACCATAGAGGAGAAATGCTCATGGGAATCCTGTCCATTGTCACAGAGCAGATATTAGTGGGTAAATATGGAGTTGAGAAGTCATAAGTTGTAACTGGCATAGATATTATGGGGCATTTGAAGAACGCTGTGAACACATATGCATGGGTCCATATATTCATGCGTGTGCACGTATGTGTAATTATTCACACAATTCACGGTGGATACTACTTCTAGGGTGTTCACAGACCCCAGGTAGAGAGTGCCTGGAGGGAAAATTATCCAAGGCAGGCCCATTCATTGTTCCAGGGCAGCCACAAGAAAGCCTCTGTTAAGCAGCAGAAGTCTCCGGGGCAGGTGGGGCTAGGCAGCATGAAAGAATTGGCCGCAAGAGTTCCCAACCCTGTCCCAATTATGCAAGGTGACTTTTCTTTCTCTTCCTTCTCCATTCCCTTCCATATTGCTCATGCACCCAAAGGGAGACTTGAAGACTCTCTAGCAGGACAAGGCCATTTTCTTTCGGCATTTTTCTCTCCCTAAAATCTAGCCAATTATCAGCTTAGACACACAGTAGGCTATGTGCTATGAAAAACAGGCATCCTGGGTTATTTTACAAACTCATGGATAGTCATTTTGAAATCGCCTTCACCTTTGCAAAATTAGGACTGAGACAGTGAAAGAAAGGTAACTTAACCGACTCCATCTTGCTTCTAACCTCCAAGCTGTCTTTGTTCATTCCTGGACATAGGCTGAACTAACTTTGGGAGAAACTTAGTTTGTAGTTATAGTTTAAACAAAGATGGTAACAGCCCTTTCCCAAAGCAGACCTCCTTCTTCTCTGGGGACTAGACTAACATTAGCCACAGGATTAGAAATTATGGTTTAGGAGTCACGCAGCTGGAGGCTACAAGATTCTGACTCTCCCTAAACTGCTCCTGAGATCAGCGTTTGAGATATTTTGCAGACCCTGCACTTGATGGATCAGCTGGCACCACCCAGATGGAGAAACTGGCTCGTCTGATCTTGCGGCCCCCACCCAGGAGCTGACTCAGCGCCAGAAGACAACTTCGACTCCCTATGATTTCATCCCTGACCAATCAACACCCCTGGCTCACTGGCTTCCCCCACCAAGTTATGCTTAAAAATTCGGCTCCCCAAATTCTCGAGGAGACTGATTTGAGTGATAATAAGACTCTAGTCTCCCCCACAGCCGGCTCTGCGTGAATTATTCTTTTTCTACTGCAATTCCTTGTCTTGATCAATCGGCTCTGTCCAGGCAGTGGGCAAGGTGAACCCCTTGGGCAGTTACAATATTCCTCCTTCAGCGAAACTCCAAGTTCCTCGTTGATAGTGGCAAACACCAGTTGCCATATTTTCTACTGTTCCTGGCACAGAAAGTCCCTGTTCATGGTCCTGCTGAACATAAGGGCCCAGGTGCTGAAAAGTTACCTCCCGCCTCGCCCCAGCCTCATCAGTGGGGCTGGATACTGGCAGTGGGCAGAGGAATGAAATTTATTTATTTAATTGCTTGTTTGTTTTTGAGATGGAGTTTTGCTCTTGTCGCCCAGGCTGCAGTAAGATGGCACCATCTCAACTCACTGCAACTTCCGCCTCCTGGGTTCAAGCAATTCTCTTGCCTCAGCCTCCTGAGTAGCTGGGATTACAGGCGCCTGCCACCACACCCAGCTAATTTTTATATTTTTGATAGAGATGAGATTCCACCATGTAGGTCAGGCTGGTCTCGAACTCCTGACCTCAGGTGATCCACCTGCCTTGGCCTCCAAAAATGCTGGGATTACAGGCATGAGCCACCATGCCTGGTCCTTTTTTTTTTTTTTTTTTAAATATGTCGTGCATTTAGTTTATTTTTATTTTATTTTATTTTATTTTATTTGAGACACAGTCTCACTGTGTTGCCCAGGCTGGAGTGAAGCAGAGTGATCTTGGCTCACTGAAACCTCCGCCTCCCAGAGTCAAGCAATTCTCCTCCCTCAGGCTCCCGAGTAGCTAGGATCACAGGCCACGCCCTGCTAATTTTTGTATTTTTAGTAGAGATGGGGTTTCACCATGTTGACCAGGCTGGTCTCAAACTCCCGACCTCATGTGACCCACCTGCCTTGGCCTCCCAAAGTGCTGGAATTACAGGCTTGAGTCACTGCACCTGGCGAAATTTATTTCATTAGATGTTCAAAAAATGTATGACGCATGAGTGGGACTTTCTGCCTCCATTCCACATCTGCCGGAGCAAGGAGAGAGCCCAGCAGCTGGGGGTATTCTGGGTAAGACTCCCTCTCCCTCGGCCACATTGTCATTGTCACAGTGAAGAAGACCCCTGGAACTCCAACTATTCCTGGCAATCCTTCCTTCCTCCCCCACCACAGACTCCCCCCCCAAACCATCATTATTTTCCCTGAGAGCATCAGGACCCATCTCCTTAGGGCCTTTATCTCCATATACATCAGTCACTCCAAGAAGCTCAGGCCCCTGAGTCATCCCTTCCCTTATCTCCTAGGCCTGAGTCCGCATATAGCTCTATGTGACTCTCCACCACTCACCAGCCTTCATTTTTCCCCTTAGCACATACATCACCTGACATATCATACATTGACTGGCTTATTTGTGAGTCTCCCCTGATTGAGGGTGCGGTGTTCTGTCTCTCTTGTTTGACCACTATCCTCCCAGGATCTACAAGGTGTCTGACATGTAGCAGGGACTTAATAAACGTGTGTTGAGGAATGAATGGACAAACAAAAGCATCTTTAGTGTCCTCCGTTCTCTGGACCTCAGGCTCCACTGCAGCCTAGTTAGTCTTGATCTTCAGGCCTAAACAAGGCCCAAACCACAGGTCTTCGTCCATACTGGCTTATCCTACCTATCTAGCAGTTTCCCAGGCTGGGCTTGGGAGACAGGTGGGCTTGGATTGGAATCCTGGCTCTGCCATTATGAGGCTTTTAACACCTCTGTGCCCCATTTTCCTTATGTGTAAAACCAGAAGGATGCCTAACTCCTGAGAATGTGGTAAGTGAATTAAATGGAAGGTGTGTGTAAAGAGCTCAGCACAACTCCTGGCACACAGTAAGTGCACAATAAATTGTGGCCACCAGGGAGGCAATAGGGCAGGGTGAGGAGGAGCAACAGGCTTCCTCTGGTGCCATCTCCTACGAGTTGGTAGAAGAAGCCTGGCGCACTGTGCACAGTGGATTCTGGTCAGGGCCTGAGCTCAAGGGGAAAGAATCCCATGATTGATTACTGATGTCTGTCATGGGCATGGGGGCTGGGCGACAGGGGAAGGTGAAAGAGAGTAGCAGCCCCAAGCCATACATTTGCCATCCTGATCTAGAATTTCCACCATTGCTCCTTATTTTGTGCATATCTTGACTGTTTTTAAGGGTGAGAGCTCCCCTATTTTCAACAGCTCTTTTCTGACTCCATAATTTCTCACACACCCCAGCCCTGAAAATGGTGTAGTCTGCTCCTCTGAGCCCCAACACTCTTATCTCTGCTGTTCCTTTATTACTTACCATGTAGCATTTTGGTTTTTAAAAAACTTTCTGAACTCCTTTCCACACATACAGGTGGAACATGCCTTCAGGGTAGATTTCACCTTAGAAAACTAACACAGGAAAGTGCACAGGGTTGCAAGTCAGAAAATCTGAACTTGCTGTGAATTTGAGCTCATCACCTTGCCTTTTGGAGTCTGTTTCCCCAGCTGAAAAGCAGAGCCCTAAGATGCCTTTGCAGTCCATGGTATCCCAGGGCTGTGGTGGGAATCAGCATTTCACTGGACTCTGTGGAGAGGAAAAGCTTTCATGTTCGGCTGGGCACGGTCGTTCACGCCTGTAATCCCAACACTTTGGGAGGCCAAGGTGGGCGGATCACCTGAGGTGGGGAGCTCGAGACCAGCCTGACCAACATGGTGAAACCTCATCTCTACTAAAAATACAAAAAATTAGCCAGGCATGGTGGCTGGCGCTTGTAATCTCAGCTACGCAGGGGGCTGAGGCAGAGGAATCGCTTGAACTCATGAGACAGAGGTTGCAGTGAGCTAAGATCGCGCCACTCTACTCCAGCCTAGGTGACAGATTGACACTCCATCTCAAAAAAAAAAAAGTGTTCATATTCCCATTGGGTGTCCATGTACCCGCTCCTGCCACCAGGTCTTACACCCGAGCTTCTGCAGATGCTCAAGATGCTTTTTCAGCAAGGTGGGTAGTAGGATGAGGATTCCAATGGGAGCAGGGGGCATTTGGCAGGCACTGACAACAAGCAGAGTTTGGAGAATGGAAAAGAAAAACCAACTTTTCTTGCCTTAAACCGGCAAGTGCAAAGTTGAGAGCCGGGAAAGCTAAATGCTGCCATCTGCCGGTCATTTTCTATGTTAGCAGCATCAAAGTAGCCATAGTTTTATAAAGCTCTTGTTTAAACTCAGTAAAGACCCAGAGGGAGGAGGTGGCATTTACTGAGCACCTCCTGTTTATAAGTAACCGTCTTCAAGTGTGCTATGGCTACAGACATAAGTTAGCCCTGGATGTTGCTGATAAAAGAGAGCACAGATTCCAGAGAGCCAAGGCTGCCTCTCAGTGACTGTATGCCTTAAGCTCATCCTTCATCCTCTCTGAACTTCCGTTTTCTCAACAGATAGATGGACCAGGGTGATCTCTAAGGATCCAGAGGAAGGGCCTTAGAAGATGAAGAGGATGTTGACAGACGGGTACTGAGAAGGAAAAGAAGAGGGCATCCTATGCAGACAAAGAGGAGGGTGTCAAGGGAAGCCCTGACATGTGTCTCCTTACCTCATCCCCTTGTTTGTGAAGCCAAGTTCCTGATCTTTAAGCGCTTGTCCACCTCTGACTTCTGGTCAAGGGAAGGGACAGAGGAATTGGAAAGACTTCTTGAAGGAAGAGTGAAACAAACACCTGTGTTGTAGGATCCACCAACTTTAGGAAATAGAACCATGTAATTACCTTTAAAGTATTCTATAATTTATTTACACATTATTACATAATTTATTTACAACATTCTACTGTTGATGGACATTTAAATTATTTCCCATTGTCTCCAGGTTTGTTTGTTTTTCTGGCTTGGACATCCATGTGCATGCATTTCTTCTTATTCTTTTTTTTTTTTTTTTTTTGAGACAGGGTCTTACTGTGTCACCCAAGCAGGGGTGCAGTGGCACAATCACAGCTCCTTGCAGCCTAGAACTTCTAAGTTCAATTGCTCCTCCCCGCTCAGCCTCTTGAGTAGCTGAGACTACAGGCACGCACCACTATGTCTGACTAATTTTCGTATCTTTTTGTAGAGGTGAGATTTTTGCCATGTTGCCCAGGCTGTTTTCGGATTCCTGGGATCAAGCAATCCTCCTGCCTCAGCCTCCTAAAGTTCTGAGATTACAGCCATGAGCCACTATAACCAGCCATGCATGCATTTCTGTCAATTACATACCCAGGGATGAAACTCTTGGATTGTAGAGGGTGTACATTTCCAACTTTATAGATCGTCACAATTTGTTATCCAAAGAGGTTGAACTAATTTAAACTCATGTCAAAAGTATGTGAGTTCCTATTGTCTAGTTAGGCATGAGCAGGGCAGGAGAGGGCTCAACCCCACCCTCCCACCAGTAATGTCACCAGATGATTGTTAAACTGTCTCTAATAATGGGTCACAGCCTGCACCAGGGAAAGGCAGTCTCCTAATAGAAAAAACTTGAAACTGGTGATCAGCAGCTTCCCGATAAGATCTCAGGAGTTGGGAGAGTGGGCTCCAGCATGCACACTAAGAGGCAAAACGGTGGAGTTTAACTTCTGGGGACATTCACCTGGTAGGGGAAGAATGCCTCAAGTGAGCATGCACACAACTCCAGTAAACACACTGCATGCTCACCGCCCAACTGCTAGCAGACCACTGCACATGTGGACAGCCCACCCCCAGGGAAGAATCGGGGGAGAAGGGATGTAAAACCCTGGAACTGTGTCAACAGATATAGATAAACAGATAAAACCCCAAGTCAAAGGTCAAACAGTGCACTTGATCTCTCAAGTCGCCCCCGGCCCTCTTCCAAGTGTACTTCCTCTTGTTCCTGCTCTAAAGTTTGTTGCTGTTGTTGTTGTTGTTTTGAGAGAAAGTCTTGCTCTGTCACCCAGGCTGGAGTGCAGCGGTGCGATCTCAGCTCACTGAAAACTCTGCCTCAGCCTCAAGAGTAGCTGGTATTACAGGTACCCGTCACCACACCCAGCTAATTTTTTAAAATTTATTTTTATTTTCATTTTTTATTTTTAGTTGAGACGGGGTTTCACCATGTTGGCCAGACTGGTCTCAAACGCCTGACCTCATGTGATCTGCTCTCCTCAGCCTCCCAAAGTGCTAGGATTATAGGTATATGCCACCGAGCCTGGCCTAGGTTTTTAAAAAACTTTCACTTCTGCTTTAAAACTTGCCATACATTTCCAAGGTTTTTCTTTTCTTTTCTTTTCTTTTTTTTTTTTTTTTTTTGACATAGAGTTTCATTCTTGTTGCCCAGCCTAGAGTGCAGTGGCACAGTCTTGGCTCACTGCAACCTCCGCCTCCCAGGTTCAAGCCATTGTCCCATCTCAGCCTCCTGAGTAGCTGGGACTACAGGTGCCCATCACCAAGCCCAGCTAATTGTATTTTTAGTAGAAATAGAGTTTCACCATGTTGGCCCGGCTGGTCTTGAACTCCTGGCCTCAGGTGATCCACCCGCCTCAGCCTTCCAAAATGCTGGGATTTCAGGTGTGAGCCACCACACCTGGCCTGTTTTTGTTCTTTTAAATTACATTCAGTTACTCTGCTTCCTCCAAGTCCTCTCTGTGTCTTTAGAATTTCCCAGGTGAGTACTCAGATTGGAGTTGCAGGTAATAAAATACTAATTTTGACAATACCCTGTGTGGAGCATTTATTCTGGGAATGAACCTGTGTTAAATGCCCTCCCCCTGTAATTATCCCTAATCCACAACCTGAAATATCTTGGGACCAGATTCTCCCTCCTGGCACCAGCTTCTCAGGGTAGCCCTAAGCACCCTTCAATGGCCAGGACACAGGGGTCCAGGAGGTGTGCCCCATGTGGCTCCAGGCACCTGCCTGTGCCCTGGAGCGAGGCCCCTGCAAGGCCGGGGCAGCCAGATGTCCAGGGTGGTCAGCCTTGGCCTGGGGACTATACTTGCCTGCCAGACCACCTCTGCCTCCCCCACCCAATGGTCCTTTGTGTCCCCCAATTGTGCCCATGAGCACATGTGCCCCAGCCTAAACCTGGCATGTGTGAGTGAGGGCCCCAGCCTCTGGGCACCCAGCACTCCTCTAGCCCTGCCCCTAGCTATCCCCTGTAGGCACTTACACATCAGAGCTTCCCAGTGACCCAGGAGCTCTGTCCCTGAGCCCTTCCTAGAGGACCCCACTCATTCACCCTCCCAGGGCACAGGCTCCCTCCAACCCACAATCCCCCCACCACAGACAATCTTCCTTCTTTCAACATAACCCTCTCCGGGGACCCAGAGTCCTCCTCACACCCCTGGTCACAGTCCTGTGACCTGACTCTTTCATGCCATCCCTCCTTGGGGCCTACGGGGGACCACCAGGGGGCCACCAGAGGCTCAGAAAAGCAGGGGCAGAGAAGGCCCAGCCTGGGGATGAGAGAAGCACATACTGTCCACTTCTCACCCGCCTCTGGAGGTCAGCATTGGAGAGGCCTCTCTGTGACTGCCAACTTCCGAGGTGCACAACCAGGAACTCACAGGGAAATAAACAGATACCACAAGCACAGAGACACAGAGGCACAGAACCGCCCCAGCTTCACCTGGGCACTCAGGAGTATGGCCCACGGACAGGCACACACGCACACCAGGAGGACACAGATACACACACAGGACCATGAGACACAGCCCCACAGGGCTGACTCTACACACAGTGGACACCCACACGCGCATGCGCACACGCAGACACACACACACACACACACACACACACTGGCACAGACCTACAGGCAGAGAATCAGACATAGAACACAGACACTATGAGAAAAATAAACACACAAATACAGACGCAATTGGGGCACCCAAAGGAGAAGTAAATTCACATGCACACACCTCAACACATAAAGACACAGAAGCCAGACATACACAGACACGCCCACAGGGGGCACACACGCCAGAGACACACACATTACACAATCAGAAACACAAACACAGATTTGCACAGCCAACACACACTCATTCAGGAAGAAAGGACACCTAAATGCATATAAAGATAGAGAAAAACACAGGGCCACCCAGAGACAGCTACACAGAGACATAATCACAGACACGGGCACTCAGACGCACAGACGCTTACATGCAGATTTACACACCCAAACATGCACACACTCCCAGACCCCAGCCCACAGTGTAATCAGAAGTGGCACTGCGGAGGGCACTCCTGGGGCCAGTGGAGAGAACAGACCCAGGCATGACCTAGCCCTTCTGAGCTCTCTTGGAAGAAAGTATTTTCCAGGTTTCAAACCCAGGGCTGGGGATGTGCCCCTTCCAGGGCCTACAGAAGGGCTGTGCCTGGGCCCTGAGATGCCAGAGAGAGGCCAGGGTTGGGTGACTCTGGGAACAGGGGCACAAGGTTGGGCCGGGGACCCTGTCTGGGTATGCTTAGAGTGGGGGTGTTGCATGGTGCTTAGTAGATCTAGAGGTCAAGAGAGAAAGACAGATGTGCCCCCAGGACCATGCCCTGTGCCTGAGTGGGCTGGTGCTCTCTGCCTCACAATAATGCTATGAGGAACATTCTATATCGCCATCATCACAGCAATGACTGACCCTCACTCACAGGTGAAGGCACTGGGCTGGGAACACAGCCACCTGATTGGGCCTCATCTGAGCAGGGCAGACCAGGACAACGCTGGGTCCTGGGCAAAGCATCTCTGTGGCCCCATCTTCCTGAGGAGTCTCCAGCCCCAGCTTCCCCTTCTCTTAATGTCCCCTCCG